>NC_142838.1:9701969-10005000 GCF_061612785.1 Hesperophylax consimilis | reverse complement strand
ATAAATAGATTTGAAGTAACTTTTTTAAAATGCCGCACTGTGCAAAGTTTTGATCTCTTTGTTTGACATTTAAAGATTCTGCCACCGCAGATTTTGGTGCGAAACCATTAATTTAAACTTTATGTCTTTGTTTGCCGAAATTCCTCGGTGTGAATAATATTAAACGGATGGCGTCAAACAACAATTTTTAAGAGCGAAAAAACTAATTTTATATTAAATTAATTACCGATTTAAATTTCTATAGATTTGAAGTGGATCAAGCGACAAGTTTTTTTATTAAACATTCTGCATCTATTATTCTAATATTTTTCATACGTCGTCGACTAAAAAATACCTACATCCTTATTTTGTTTGTTTCTATAATTCCACTTTTTATTGATCCGGTTAGAAAATAATAAAATACTTATCCAAGCATTGACATGGAAAAGTGGAGATTTTAAAATGTGGATCTGACATTTTGTATCTGTGCTTGCATTAATTTAAACGAGTAAATCGATTTCTCCGTTGAGTTGGGTATTGAAAATATATTTCATATATATTTCTAGTTATTTTACAGCCAAAGTTTTCAATAATCTTTATAATATTTTCCAAATTTAGTAATTTAATTTATATATTATATATGAATAACTCGGTGTTTCTTTGTTTAATAACTTCGCATTAAAGTCAATATAATTTTTTAATAATGTAGTACACTTCAACTTGACCTCCGAAGTCATCATTAAATTAACGTTAAAAACGAAATGTACTAGACACAAAAATGAAACACCGCCTTCATTTTGCTGTAGTCGCTATAAATTTAAATTTCAAGTTCCATTCTTAATAATATAAATTTTTTCTTAGCAGATACATTTTCCACTTCCTGAAATGTGTCATGTATCCGGCGTTGCTTGGGGTTTTGAATGGTTTGGAGTAAAGTTTTTAGATTTTGAATTCTAATCCTCAATAAAAACCTGGACAGACAGTTGAACCAAAATAGAGGTTCCATTAGAAAATTTTTGGCACATATTACTGCAAGAAATTAAAAATTAAAGGAAGATGTATTTGCTATAACATAAATTCAACAATGCATGTATATATCATACATAACGTTCACATACAACTTTACCCGACTCATAGGTATTAGGAGGAATATTGATGGAAGTAGAGGAACACGCTGCATGTCATGGATTTGAAACGTATGTGACTGGTACGAGTTCAGTTTTCTTGAGCTGTTCCGGGCTTCAATATGAAGCCGGATGTTAAACAGTCTCCGACAAGATGAGGCATCAGTTCTTCTACAACGTCCAATAATATTATGTGTATAAAATTACGTAGAAATAAACCCACAAATCATGCGATTTTTAAATGATGGAATTGTACGTTTCAAACGTCGTCCTTTCAATATTTTCTTAGATCCTTTACTTACACAGCATTTTAAAACAAATGTTTCTAATAAGGTTCTGATTCCTGACCATCTCCTGACCTGGTCCGTCACGAGTATTTTTGAATTCTTGTTATATTTGATTGTGGCTCGCTGAAATCGCTAAGCCACGGCGGGTATAGTGACATTGTAACAACACTGGCAAAGTGATCACGAATAAAATGCAACATTTACAACCGCGGTAAGGTCAGCACTTGGAAACAAATGCGTTTTAATTAAACATCCATTAAAATAATTGCGCTCACATCGAGGATTTGAAAAGTAAAATAAACTAAAACTGATTTTTTGTGAGCATCGCACACAGCATGTTCCTAAATTAAATTGTAAGAATGTACCTTCAGCGTCACTGATATATCGACATAAAATATTGTTATTTTAGCAGGATTAATGAGTTAAGAATATCTTCTGGGAGTGCTACAACGCACCTGCGACTGTTCCTTATCAAGGGTCAAATCACACTTAGGAAGATACATTCTAATCAAATCCCCGAAATCCGCCCATCAAAAAAATTGCTATTAATTTCCTAAAAACGAACATTAGAACATGAATTATTAAAATAAATACCCACTAGAACTACCTATAAAACTCGAACAATACGCGTTTCCAATATTATGTTTTCTCTATGCGTGCAAAACTGTATGTAAAATTCTCTAATAAACAGTTTTAAGGCGAAGCACTACGTCGTGTAATATTTTAAATTGAGCCGCTATCAATAACAAACCTTACGTAGATGGCGATAAGGTTTAAATTCCCGCTTCACACCATCCGCCTGTTTTGATTTATGCAAGAAAAAAACATGGCCAAAAAGTGCCTTTTATTTTATTTTGTGGATGTTCAGGCATAAATATTTTTTTTTTTCGATCATTTTATAAATAACTTAATTTGCCACTTTATACAATAAAATCATAACCGAAAATGGGTTTGTAAGTAGGAGATATTGAACTTTAAAGCAGTTTTAATAGGCCTTTACACTATTTTATTCTGGGCTTATAAAAAAACTTATCTAAAAAATACTCAATTATTTCAAAGGTCAAGATGTATTCTACTCGCAGTATTTAATTAAAGCATCTGAAACATTTCTAGGCGACCAAATTTTCAAACCAAAACACATGATTTTGCATTACTACGTATGGCATCGCCTTAATCACATGTGACCTGCTAAGTAAGTACGGTCTTGTATAATTATCCACCTGTACATAATATGAATTATATGTAAATTTTATCATAGCGTCACGTTTATTGGTCAAATGCATTGTATATATTTAATTCATCGATCGAGTCGTTATAATCTATAGTTAGTAATGAGTTATAAGTTATATCTTTTGAAAAATGTGTGTACAGTGCTCTTGAGTAAAAATTTTTTTTTAAAAATAATTTTGGCCTTTGGTAAATCGTTGCATTTAAATATCGTCGCTTGCCTTTCGTAAGAAACTCTTTAGATACAGACCATAGTATCTACCCATGTGTGAAAAACTCAGTTGATAAAAAAATGTCTTTATTTGAAAAGGCATTTGCTACATTATAATATTTTCCAGTGACTAAATTGGAAAACTTTTAGAAAGGTTCCTCGAAGATTTTTCTTAACACTGGCTCTGAGAAGTTGGGAATCAAAAACTTGTTTATTGTGATCATAATTAAATATTATAATGCTGTTGAGATGAAGACTTATCCTTGTAAAACATTTATTATGCAATCAACCGTCACCTTTTTATTTTAATATTTAGCAATAAAAGATTCACAAAATGATGATTCTCTCCGAAAAGCTGATTTCGAAGAAGTTTGTAAGAAAACTTTAATTTTCAGTCAATTTATCGTGACTTCAAAAGGTCATTGAAAAACAATGGGAATCAAAACAATGGGGGGCTTCGGGAAGGCAAAGCACAGCGCACAATCGCTAATAAACACACATTTTTCTCAGTTTAATCCCAGTAAAAGCGTCAAAAGCGGAATATAAAAATAAACCTTACAAGTTATTTTCTTTCAATCGCTTGTGAGACATTCAAAACACAAGGTGGTAAAATCAATGTGGGTGGAAGAACAATGGAGACTTTCATGTTCTAAAAAGTACCAAATTCTTTGTTTCCTACATATTTCGCCTTCACAATACTGAAGGTTCCTTCTGACTTCTGACATGTGATTCTAATAATTTGTACTCACCATTTTTAGAGCATGTTTAATATTAATTTTCAATATTCCAGAACATTCCATAGATTCTTTTTAGGGAAATTTTCCGTTTTGTTGGTACAAATAACCAACCATGTCTAGTTAATTATTATTACTTAATACAATCATGTATTAAGTAATAATAATGCAATTTTAATTAACAATCATCCACTGTAATGATAATGCTATGTTAATTAACAATCATCCATTAAGTAATGATAATGCGATTTTAATTAACAATCATTCATTAAGTAATGATATTGCAATGTTAATTAACAATCATCCACTGTAATGATAATGCAATGTTAATTAACAATCATCCATTAAGTAATGATAATGCATTGTTAATTAACAATCATCCATTAAGTAATGATAATGCAATGTTAATTAACAATCATCCATTAAGTGATGATAATGCAATGTTAATTAACAATCATCCATTAAGTGATGATAATGCAATGTTAATTAACAATCATCCATTAAGTAATGATAATGCAATGTTAATTAACAATCATTCATTAAGTAATGATTATGTAATGTTAATTGACAATTATCCATTAAGTAATGATAATGCAATGTTAATTAACAATTATCGCAGATATATGCTAATCTTGTTGAATCAACGGGTTATAAAATTTGAATAAAAACGTCATCCGTCTTAGCGCTTTGGATATAACGGCGCTTAATCACTAAAGACATTTGAATTTACTGCCAGCAAGGTCATCGATGCCTTTGTTGAGTCGTGATTTGAGGCTCGTCAAATATCACATCCCAACGATCTCCATAGCCTTTTAAAACAAGTACCGAGGAAGTACCGAAGTCGCTATCTCATCTCGGCAATTGTTGAAAGCTCCTTCGCATATTTAACGCCTGTTTCCGCCTATTCCGAAAGTCCAACAATTTCTCAACATCAGGCTGGGACGGTACGGCGACATCGACTGCCGGATATAACTCCACTTGTTGTTTGTTGTGGTGAGAGATGACCGACGCTCTGAATGAATTCTGAAATTTCATTAAATTAATATATTTAATCGACGCCTTATCAAGAATTTCAGGGTGACGTAGACAAGGCCGTTCCCCGTACCGATTGACAATAACAATAATATGAAACACATGTTAACAACTGGTTTCTCCTTGCTGATTGAAAAGAGAAATACCAGACTCAGTCGTTGACGCATCGGAGAATATTTAATATCATTCCGACCATATCTGACGTCACGTTATTTAATGGGTTCACCATATCAGAAAGAGACGGGTTTTGAACCGAATACTGAATAATATGTTTGGTTCTACAAGAAATGTTTGAGAATTACGAAATCTTTTGAAAATGCAGGTCACTGAAATAGTAAATAACAACAACTTTTAGAAACTAATTTCTAAATGATTGACCTTTGGCGAAATAAAATAATTTTTCGGTAGCATTTATACAAATTAATTTTTTACCGTAACAAGCAATGTGAAATGAATGAGTTACGTTTCTAACTATATATTTATACATAAGACATATTGATTGATTAAATATACTGCAACCCACCCAAAACACTTAATATATTATGCTGTAAACACTTTGAATTTGTTTTCGAATAATTTTTTTATATTTATTTGTAAAGCAATAAACAAAATAAATTATAAAATTAAAAAAAGGTAATAAAGTCAATGTATATTATGTATTGTACAACATGTAATCTTTCATACTATCGGATGAAAAATTCCCACATTGTGACTGACCTCGGAGACGATTTAATTATATGTGAGAGAAAAACATTTCTCGCTTGAAGATTAAATCTCATATCCTCAATAAGTAAAACGTTTGTTGAAATCCTTTGTACTTTACACGCATACATCCACGTAACATAAGATCATCCGGTTTTTCCATAACACTGATTGTCAAAAATCAATATTTAGATTAAAGTCAGTGATGCTGAGATACCATCTATAAACGGTCACGACTTCTCATGCCATCCATTTTATTGTAGCTTTGAAGCAATCATTTTTCAATTCTACAGAAACTCTTATATTGGTTTAATAATTTCAACCTTCGGCGAATCGAAAAAAGAAGTTTTGAGATTGAACCGTAAAATTTAATGTTACATAACAATGATTTCATAATTAATGTTTTGCTTGTTTATTGCAACCATATTATTTGGAGATCATTGTTAATACCCGTGTAAATCGAAATGTAATAAGTTAATTCATTAGGCAGAAATAATTTTTTACCAAAACATTTTTAAAATTATATTTTTAGGAAAATAATCTAACTCGTTCATTTTTGCATACATTGTTGAAAAAGATTTTTAGAGATGGTTCACCATAGACGAATGGGCTGCCTTTTCAAAACTACGGCAAAAGCTTGTGAAGAATCAGAAATTATTTTTTTTTAAATAACTGTTAAACATACTTTTTTTTCTGGGGTGACGAGATTCTGCAGGATAATACAAAGTTAATCTATTTTGATTGACAATGTTTGAAATAAAGTGCATGTTGAAAATAATTATCATTCAAATTTAAGACCTTTTTAGTAACAATATTAATTAAAAAACGCCCACCTCAGTTAATTACTGATTGGTATAATATTAAAAAAACGAATACTTCCACATGGCTTATAAACATTTAATGTGGGCAGTTGGCATTTCATGATCTTATAAAATAATATCTTTTTATAGATCATTAGGTTGGAAATACAAATTTCTTTGAACAAAAAATAAATAAGGCTTTATTTTAAATTTCCGACAAATAATGCTTTGTTTCCTACATTTCTCTTCAGGATTTATTTGTGGGTTTGAAGAATTTAAAAATATTTATTTTCGTTGTTTTATAAATACTTTTCTGTGCTCAAATAAAAACTATTATTGATTCGAGTAGGTATTTATAGGAAAGCTGTGGAAAATACGTCTTAAATGATCATAAGGATAAATATAGTATTGAAAAGTATCTATCCGAAGACTATCAGCATCATCATCATTTCAATTGTGAATGGTGGTCTTATACCAACGCCATTCTGAGAAAAAAATAAGTGTTTATTATTTTTAATAAATAAATAATGAAAAAACACAAATAAAATTAAATTTACCTGCGCACGCTGGGATTTGAAACCTCGACCTCCAGCTTGCTAGTCGAGAGTTACTCCTCGACCGTGGAGCCCTTAAACATCATGAAAATAAGATGTTTGAAAGCATAAAAAATGCTACTTACCGAATGATGTATTGCAACTACAAAAAAAAATTATAAAAATGTTACAAATTTTGAAACATGTAAAACTATATTTTTATGTTTTAAGGCGGTTATGTTCATGTACAATTGTGTTAATATTGCAACAAAAACACTGTTTTAAATCAGAAATATTTTAAAATAAAACACTAAATATATATTTTTTTCGTCATATTTATTACTGGGAAATAATCAATCTATTTCAGGCGTTCTTATAGTAATATATAATCTAAATTCATCAGGCTTATCATATTGATCCCCGCAGTGCGATCAGGTTTTTGGTATTTGTCAGTAAAGTACAAAAAAAGTTATAAAATGATAAGAGTAATTTAATCCGATATATTCCAACCTTCACTCTTTTGTCATCGCCCATTCATGAAAATGAAATTAAAAACAAAATTATTTATGGGTATTAAAAAACTTTGTCTGAACTTTAATATTATGGTAATACTAAATTCATCTCACGGATCGATACATAAATTAAATAAAAGCAGTATTTTATTTCCTAGAAAATATTATATATTTATATTGAAATATGCCAATGACAGGAAGGGCGGCGATGAAAGTAAATGTCACAACTGTCGATTCTTCCTGTTCTTTGTTCGATAAAACGAAACTGGATTACATCGTGCAGAGCGGAATTCATTTGATGACCTTGGATTCTAATCTCATAAAGTTAAATGTTAACATCTTCAAAAAGTCACTGGAAATATAACTCTTCCCGTACATGCTAATTGATCATTTTCATATATTGCATACAGGGTGTAACTCTGTTAAATATAGAGGCACCTAACAGAAAATGATAAATATCTTTGTTCATACCTAATTTGTACCGCATAAAAAATGGTTTTATTTTCAGCGTGGTTATGTGGTGTATAATAGTGTAAATGCATAAGCCACAATTTTATAGAAATGCTAAACGTGTGCAGTAAAAAATCTTTTGTTTGAATTTTTTAAACGAAAGACAACAATTCACGGGTTACCAATAACCTGACAATGTTTGAAAATCTCCTACTACTACCACCACGCGGACCCAAACGCGATGTCAACTCAGCCACCGACCGGTGTTCTAGTCATGGTCGCAAAATTCTCTAAAACCATAAGATTTGTTAGTATCTACGTACTTACTCAATTATAAACCAAATATTTTATGTGACTAAAAGAATGAATAAAACAGTGTAATTTAGAACTACACTGTTTGTCTAAAGAAAAATCCCTACCTCAATGACAATTATTTTTTCAAGCTTTATTTAGGCTGGTAGATACCATGATATTTGTTGATTATTACGATTTGACAGCTCGTAAAAGGATATACAGCTACCATCTTGATCCGGAAACGTAACATATAAACAAATTTAAAGGCACATGAAATGCAAAATGGTCGAATTAAAACAGTACTTAGACTTGAGTTAAGCTCAGTCAATGAATTCACCGGTTATCTAACTGTCGATTCTTGGTGGCACTATCCACCAGTCAAGCACCACATCATATTTCTATTTTATTATAATATAAAGAATATAGGTTACATTATACAAACATGCATTTCCAGTAATATTATATTTAAGGTGATGTACACCTTATCAGAAAAGAAGAGCTGTTGTGCATGATAAGGGAGCCACAATTTATACTTTGGTTGTATATTACTACTATAATATATATGTTTGTACAAAATATATATATTTTTTTTACATAAATTTTATTTGAAAACTGTTTAATTATATTTATTTGTTTTTAATGGTTGATAGTACAGCGCCGAGAAGGGAGATTATTTTAATTATTTATGGCTTGGTAAATGTAATGGTATTAAATAATACGTCTGTCTCGACACAGGTGTACCCTAGTGAGACAGATGTCGATAAATACAAGTAAAAACCTTTTCATTGATAGATAAATAAAAAATAAAAAAATAAAAAAAAATTGTGTTGTTTTAAAATTAGATAGACATTTTGATAATGGACGCTTATTTAAATTTGCTATCGACGTTGGATACTGAAAACAGTTTAAAAGGTGATTTTTTAATACAGTATATATTTTTTTAAGTATTGCTTTTATGATAATTGTCTGCGAAACTTTTACGAAGTATAGATTGTTTTTGTAAGATCCTCCCCAACTTATAATGTAATGTGGCTGTTCACTATATGTAATGATCAATGATCACACCAAGAAATATATAATTTACCTTTATTTGAAAACATATAGTTTTTTCGACTTATTCTGTCATTATTTGCTTGGTTAGGAAAATTGGTTTAGTGATACATTTTTACTGACATTTAATTTGAAAACACTCCGTGCTACATTTCACTATATGACATCCTGTATTCTAAGGTTAGACTGTATCTGCAGTATTATTTTGTATTCTCTTTGGCAAAATGATTTATAGGCAACCCACGTTTATTCAATAGCGAACAATATTTTCATTAGAATTATATCCATTTACGATTCAAAGTAGGTACCTACATACTAGTTGCCACCTCCAACATTATGGTGTTCAACTTTGTTATGATTTTTCAAGGATTAAAAGTGAAGAAGAGAAATGACTTGAGGAGCTAATTAAGAAATGCGAATTATCTTATTTATTCGCAAATATCCTTTATTCTGCTTGCATACTTGCAATAAATTTTGAAATGGGGATTGGGGAGTTGAAAGTAAATCCATGACTGAATTAACGAAGTAGGAACACTCGCATACCCGAGGGAGGAAGGAAAAGATTTCGCTTATTCTTTGGTCTTGACATACAAAAGACTTTTGTTGAATCATATTTTAGTCAGGGTTTTGAACGTCCTACGATGCCTTCTGAAAAATGATATGTATATATATTTATGGCTTTCTTAGTCATCCAAATCAGGAGTCTCCCTCAATACGAATAGATTAAATCTCTGAACGTAATTTGTGGTTAAATAGAGAGAAGTTTAGATAATTTATGTTCACCTTTCATGGAAAGGTTTATTTTATGTTTATCGGTAATGTATATTAGCTATAGTAGCTGCTCCATTTCAGTAACGAGTTCTCACTCCACATAGAATTTTTTTAACGATTTGATAACCTATTAGATGAAAAAACACACATTGTAATACACCACTTTTATAGAATTAATAAATGACAGCCAACTAGGTTTGGTTTATCTCAAACTTCGTTAGGGCTTTTATATAACCTTCATTACTTTTTAACTTTAATATTATGATAATATAATAAGCGAAACCTAGTTATTATTTTTTGAACGATAGACTAATGTTTATAAGACCGGCAGAGCACCTGACCGGACATCAGAAGGCACGGGTTCAATTCCCGTTGGCGGCATTTATTTTTACTCGGGAGATATTTTCAATTTGTATTGGTATTTCAGGAGAATAATTATTGCTTATAATTATTTGGAAACCTAGTTGGCTATCCTTTATTAATTCTATGAAAGTGGTGCATTACAATGTGTTTTTTTACATTTAAGTAAGTAGTAGTAGTAATAGTCAGTTTAAATACATATATTTAAACTAAGTTTAGTAAGTTTAAATATATATATTTAAACTTACTGTTTTGGGTACTTCCTAATAGAATTACTCGTCAATATGTGTAATCAAGTTTTATTGTTCAACTTTTAATCTGAATCCTTAATGTGTATTTTAATAAATGTGCAATCAGATGCGTCAAGTTTTATTGTTCAACCTGAGTTTTTAAATTCTACATTTGTAGCACGAGTGCATAATACTTGCGTTCGAATGCCATTAATACAATTCCGAAAATCGATGGAAAACTATGATGTTAAGACAAAGGATATAATACGCCATAGGTTGTTTCTATTGAAATAGTAAACTTTAGAGGAATTGTAAAATTAATCCCACACTGTAGGCCTGGAGGAAAATAAAATACCTATGCCATCATTGGGGATGCTGTATGGAAGGTCGTTTTAAGGAAAGGAAGGAGAAGAAGTTCTGGGAAGGAAAGAAGTACATTGAATGGGTCGGAATCTAATGATCTGTGTGTCCAGGAGTGACGGACGTATAAGTCTCCCTCTCCAAAGAGTCTCCTCAAGCCAGCCTTCCCGATCTGGCTTGCCACGCAGCTGGTTAGCAAGCGCATCTTGAACACACCTCAACCAAGAAACTCTTGCTAAATCACCAAACGTCGCTAAACATCATCAACAGAGGTGTTGGTTAGACAATCGATACCCAAATCCGCCGCCTAAACTACTCAAGCCCCAAATATCTTATATTAATAAGCAGAATTGTTATATTTGACATCAAAAATACTAATTCACCAAACGCAGCAAACCACTTGGAGATCTTTTTTTATAGTGAATACCTCACAAGAGTCCCAACTGTTCCCGTCTGGAGCCAGTGAGACTATGGCATCCCCAATTGGGGGATGTTGTGAGGCTGAAGGTAAGTGGGGAAGGGAAAGAGGAAGGTGGGGAAGTACCTGGCTATTCAGATCTAGTCACTAAACACGGCTAAAGCCATTTGGAGCAACGTTTCAATTCTGAATGGTGGTCTTACACCAGGGCGATACTGGTAGTATCTTCCACTCTGGAACGTGCCGCAAATATACTATATATTATTTTAATCAATTAATTGTGAAATAACACATATTAATCAAATAAAATTTATTTGCGCACGCCGGGTTCGAACCCGCGACCTTCGGAATGGCAGTCCAATGCGTTACCACTGGTCAAACCGTCAAATCTACATCTATCTAATCTGGATCTACAGCAGTTGTCCAATAAATAGTCCCCGGGGCGGTGCTCAAGCATGAAAATGATTTATTTTGATTGAATAGTGGTGCATAAAGAGTATTTCTTTTTTATATCATTAAATTTACTCCACAAATACATTTTGCAATTATTAAAGAAGCGATTTTTAAATCGCTGGAATTTGACTGTTGCATCTTGACATGACAGCAGGATTATTGGCTGAAGGAGGTCGTTAACGGAGGCACTCCTCTGCATTATATTATTTATAGAATGTGAGATTCTACGTACGTATCATTGTAGAAAATACTCTTCCTCTGTATTATTATCTTAACAATGAATGCCTCATCATAATTTGCATATCAAATAGACAGTGGTGTACATTAAAAATATAATGAACAATTAATCATCACACCTTTCTTATGTAATTAATTAGTGTCCATAACATGATGAATTACATGCCACCTTCAAGTTTTAGATTGTTTTGTTGTAGGTAGGCGTCTGTATTTGCCTCCATTCTTAAGACAAATGATTCGTTTCATATGAACTTCGTGGTGCTTTTGTGAGATTTATATCTTCCATAAGATTAATTGTCAAGATTGTAGTGAATTTGAAAAAGCTTTACATTTCGCGACTTTTAATTTAAATGGTCATTTATAATTCTGATATCGCAAAGTGGTGTGGTGATAAATAAATGTTCTATTATCTTTCTTTTTTTGTAACAAATACAAATAATCTCCCGTACTTAGGATTTCATTAACATACTACTAAAATTTAGGAGAATGAATAATATAATGAAGTTATCATAAATATATGATGTAGTGTTCTGAAATAAAAATAAATATATTTCATGATGTTTTTTTAGTGCAGTTTTGCGGTTTTGGTCTCAGTATATTTTGTATTTCTGATCTCCCTATATTGTAATATTGTATCCAGCTTTATATGAAAAAATTAAATCTTATAATTTTATTTTGAATTTTGAATGATTATAGGAAGTATATTTGCACAAATATTGTATTTGTAGTTGCTTGTTGGATATTTTTTTGAAACTGAGATCTGAGTGTTTTAAATAAACATGGTTGTTGTTATTTCTTGTATTTTGTGTTTATGAATAAAAAGAAGTATTATTTAGGAATACAGTTATTTAATTGCTTAAGTGCTAGTTCATACTTAGACTTTCAGAATAATTTTTACGATGGCCTTTTGGGGTTAAATTACTGATTTAAGGATATTTGAATTTGCACTACATAATCTGAAAGTATTCTTACAGTGATTGGCAAAGAGCCATGTAGATTTTGATTATTTTTTTAATGAGGACATTGCTGATTTTAAAAGAATATAATATAATTCTCCTTTATATGAATAAGTCAATTCATGCTTTGTTTACAATGTTCGTTAGTACTGATAATGAACATATTTATTGAAGTTGCTTAAGACTGTCTACAGATAATCAAACTATGCTTAACTTCTCGAAGTTTACAAGTATTGATTCCTGTAAAAATACATTGGATTTATAGGTAATTTTTTAAAAATATATTTGAAAAATAATATAGCAAAGTAGTGAAACGGAATTAAATACTAAAAACACGTGTTTGCTTACCTTCTTACATTTTTTTCAGTTTAGAGAAAATTACTATCGAACAAAACTACGCTTTCTCCAGGACAGTAAAAAAAGAGAAAAAAATATGACTGCGGCAAAAAAATCATTTCGTTCGGAGCATATTACATTAAAAACCGCCGTAGTCGAGGGGTAAAACTCTAGACTATCAATCTGGAGGTGGCGGGTTCATATCTCGGCGTGCGTGATCTTCAATTGGGGTATGTTGTGAAGCTCAAGGTATTTGGGAGAGGAAGGAGATGGGAAAGAAGAAGGTTGTGAAGTACTTAAGTTTTCAGATCTGATTACCAAACACGGTTAAAACCATTTCAAACAACGCCAACGTTTCAATTCTGAATGGTGGTCTTACACCAGGGCGTTTCTGAGAGTATCTTCCACTCTGGAACGTGCCGCAAATATACTATACATATATTTTTTAAAATAGTAAGTTGTGACATAACAAATGAATTAAATAATATTTCCTTGCGCACTCCAGGATTCGAATCTCCAACCTCCAGCTTTCTAGTTGAGAGCCTTACCCCTCGACAACGGAGGCCATCGATAAAAGTTTTTAACAACAACTTCAAAGAACTTTTTATGGATGACTTCATTTGCTATTGCTATATATTTACTAAACTGCATAGAATAAAATATTAAATATTAAACTGCATTGCATAAAATATCACGGTCTTGATATTTTGCTGTTTTTGGTAAATCCTGTTTGCGTTTTTACCTGAAAATGTATCTGAAAACTGTGTTACACGGCACAGTTGTATTATGCTAGCTAAGTGATAGGTACAGACAGTTAACTCATTTACTCAAAAGACGCGAGTCGACTTTTAAAAAATGGTCCCTTTTCTAACACACCTCTTCGCGATTATTAAGAAAACTTTTGAATTTATGTAGTTAGATACCCTAATAACTTGACTAAAGACTTGACTTGACTTGTCCAGTTGTAATCTGACTGTAAATTTGTTTTTACGTTCCGTTTCCGTTTTAGAAAATCTACTAAAGCCACTTTATAATTCAACCATGCGTTACTTTGACTAGATGGCTAACTTTGACTGGGTGGCTTACTTTGATTGAGCTTTACAATATTATGGTACCCACCTACATAAAGAAAGTTTGCAAAAAAAATTGTGTTTTTGGTCAAATTGTTGAAAGTCCTAATTTTAAATAACATAAATGGTGCATGAAATATACGGTTTATAATAAGTTAGGTATGTTATATCTACTTTTAAATCTTATGATTTCATAGGAAATTATTGTTATGATTTATCACATTAGAGATAATTAGAAAAGTACTTTTTGGACGCGATGTTACAGAAAACAATTGTCAAGTCTAATCTGATATTTTAACTTTTCCCTTGCATTTTTTACGGAATATAAAAAACAATAATAATAAAAACTGGCCGCTTAGACAATACATTTATAGAAGGGATAGTTTTAAAAAAACGTCACTTTAAATCTGTGATCCCCGAAAAAGGGCATTAATTAATAAATAAATTACATTTCTAAAATCGTAACCTTCTTTCTCAGATTCATGTCATCAGTTTCCTATTAAAAAAGTTAAGAGAGTTAAATATCATTAAATAAGATAAATTTACTAACCATTCTTTACTTCACAACCCTTTATATTATTTATTGTATGTTAATTTTGCATGTTTCTGACACTTTTAATTTATTTTTAGAATTAATTAAAAATTACAAATTCAATTGAATTGTTCTACTTTTTTGAACGAAAATTACCTTACATGAGAGAGCCATTTAAAAAAGCCACAAGATCAACCAATAAAAACAATAGGCAGTTTTTAAAATTTGGGTGCCGAAATTTGGTGTGGGCACAATATTCAAGTGCAGGCAGTAAATATTTAATGATTTTTTGCCATTTTCAGTTTCTTTAATGCACGTTTTTTACATGTACTTACCAGCTTTAGGTTGTAAAATCAACTGCAGCGAACCCATTTCTCCTGCAACCAATAATTACATCATGTGGTTACATCTTTCGAACATCTCTTTATTGGGTTTTATTGCACAACCCTGGATGAACCACTCTTTAAGCTGAAATATTAACATATGTATAAAAAAATTATATTGATGACTTTTTGAAATGATGACAGTTTTAAAATGAAGAATTTGTGACATGCTAAAGCCCGTTGATGTCAATAAAGCTCCAAGACTGTTATGATCAATTTTCATAATAAGCAATAATAGGTAACAATAATTATTATAATCTGCAAAGAAGAACAAAAACACTCATTACGGTTCCATGATAACTCAACACAGTGACAATTCAACACACTTTAAAAAAGTGACATAAAGTCATTAGAAACGATTATTTTTTTTTAAACTAACCTAACCTAACCTAACTTAACCTACTTAAGCCAGTTAATAAAGTTTTTGTTTCATCACTTTCCATGACTTTATACAACTTTTTAAAGATGTGATGAATTATCACTGTGATGATTTATCCGGTCACCATTTTTTGTGACCACAAAATCTACTAATCTAGTGACAAATTCAAATGCTTTTATTTTTTTTATACATTGTCGATCGGAGCAGCAATAAATACCTAATTTTCATCTCCTCTTATCAGATGTTGGCTGGCTTCTGGTTAGTTAATAAAATAATAATTTTGAAATAAATCATTTATTTACTTACTCGCAAGAAACGTAAGGTTTTAAAATAAAATTTAAAAGTCAAATCATGTTTTTGATATTTTTCTGTTGTTTATTGAAAAGCTTGACCCACAGTGAAAGTATTTTCATATTTAAGAATTAAAATGTGCAATTTTTGATTTTCCGCCCAAACGACATGTAGGTTTTAATTCGTGAATTCGGCGGCGTTGGCGTCACGCCGGTCAACGTTGTTGACAAGACATAGGCGTTTTCTATGTCACAATGACGTTGTGGTCAGTTGGAACCCTTTCTGAACATGCGATTATTGATCGTTTTTGATTGAAATTTTCAAAATAATGTTGATACATTGATTGATAAATATTTAAATTTATTTTTAGTTTCATAATCATATTCATAAAAATATTCTTTAAATCTTCCACAAAATTTTAACGGTATTCATAGTTTGTAAAAGTCCCCTGTTAATCCGAGCAAAGTGGTAACAAAGCTTTTATAAAGTTATTAATACGATTTGTAAAGTATTTATGCGTACTTAATTCTAAAAAATGCTGTATACAAAAATTTGAATACAGCACAAGCGTCAAAACTGACCTCAATCATTTAGAGCTAGTGGGTCTATGGAATCACAAATTGGGGCATATTATGAGTGTAATGGGGAGCGGAAGGAGATGGGGAAGAGGATAGAGGGTAAGTATCTTGCTATTCAAATATAATAACCAAATACGGCTAAGCCATATCAAGCAACATTTAGATTCTGAATGGTGATCTTTCACTAGTGAAATATTTAATTTTGCGCTATTTTACGCTTTAAAACTTAACGAACAATCATTTTTTAAACGTACATATTTTTGTATCCACAATATCTGCAGTAAGATAAGCAGTAGTTAAACTACGTTTCCACAGGTATAAGAGTACATTATTTCATCTTCCCTTATCAGGGCAGATATGAATTAATGATTCTGAAAATAAGTCATTGACCTTTACCTGATCTGTAGGGAATTTAAACTAAAATCTAAAATCATTTCAATAAATTGCCCGCTGTAGCTCAACGATAAGTGATTGAGTTTTTGTTCAGCTATCTCGTTTCATTAAACAACATATTTACGTTAATTAAAACAATTATCGTCAAACTTACTCATTTCAACTGTCGGTGCGTGACATGTGAAAAATTCTTGTAAATAATTACTCGTTTGAACTCAATTTTTTGTTATGAATTTTAACTATAATATTCCAGGATTTTTCATGGGCCTTTACTATCTATTTTCAAAAAACGTTTAAGAATCTGAATATGGTGATTCATCACATGTAATATTCCTACAAAATGCTTTCCATCCGGTTTTGGGTGAAAGCTTTGAAATACGTATAGCTGTTAAAATTAATTAAAAATTTAATTTTTAGTTTTTTTTTGTATCTTACTAAATTAATACACTTAGGGTTAATCGAGGGCGTATTTCGGAAAGCATTAAATGAGAAACGACGAGCTCTCGTTCTGGGCAATGTTTTCAATTTAAAACGGGCAGTTTATGGCGGTCAGATTTTCACGACATGTTTAAAGTAAATCAGGACCCCTTAATATTTTTCCTGCTTATTTATTGCAATTGCATTCCTCACAAGTTAATGCTCCCTGAATTAATACGATAATTTGTAAAACAAGAAAAAATAAAACCAGAGTCGAAAACTGAAAAATACGTAAAGCAAGCGATGGGACGGACGGAATCATAAAAAAAGTAACTTTTCAAAAAGATTTCGTTAGTTCATTTAATAAGCAAAATTTAAAAAAAATCACATAGGCCTTTTAAGCATGTTAATTGTACGACAGAAATCTTTCTGCTGTCTAAAGCAGTTATATATTTCAACGGTGATTAACTCTGACGCAATAATCCATTTTTTTATATTAGTTCTCTACAGAAGGCCCTGAGGAAAATAATTTCCTTTAGAGCCTACGTCATCTTAGGGGATGCTGTGTTGAGGGTATTAATAATAAAAGAAAGGAAATGAGATTCTGAAAAAAGAAAAACAATATGACAAGTGTAAAAAGTAGGATACCAGAAGGTATAAGAGTAACGGACGTATGAATCCATCCCTCTCACTGTGGTGCGAGGCGTTGCACAATGGGGCCGATGACCCCGAAAGTTGGCATCAAATCAGTGGTTGCAATGACATCAAATCTTTTTCGTTTTTTAGTTCCGTATAGACATGTTGATAAAAATAAGTGAAAAAAAAATGTTCAAAAAGTCACGCATACTTAGTACAAAAATATAAAATTGAATAATATAAGATAAATTAAATCAGTCAAAATGCTCACTTTATTTCTCGTGCTATTTATTGACAGTTATACACATAATAAATCGTCTTCATCATCTTGTGACAATATACTATCGTCATCACTACTTGATTCAACTATCGAATCATTCCTGGTAGTCGTATTAGGGTCTGGTGTCTTTAGCATTTTCAGTACTTCTTTTGAAATTGTCTTCATTGTCCGGCTGCTGAACTTGTATTAAACGCTCAGCAGTGTGATCCAGCAATTGTTGCAATTTCACTTCCGCTGAAGATTCCGTGACCGTTATGAATTCACTTAGTGGATAACATTTTTTCTTAGCTCCTTGTACAATTTTGTATGAAGGAAATACCTCTTTATCCTTTTCTCTTATTAAATTGTATTGGTAGCGACTAAGTTTGGCATCTACAATCAAAGTGAGTGCTTCATCACCACTCAGTACCTTTTTGTTTTGGGTTTTATCGGTAAAAGCTTTTCTGTACTTATTTGCTCTGGTCGGCGTACTTAACGTGACGTCTTTGACTACAGTCGATGCTGCTGCTTTACCTGCCAACCGAAAACTCATGTGGGTAGCAAAGGCTAACTCAGTACTAGATGTTTTAGATCGCAATAGTATAGTTTTATGACGTTTCGTACGCTCAGACGACATATCAAAAGACAGTGTGGGTCGACCTCTTTTTGTTTTTACTATTTCTGGTAAAGGTTTATAATTCTTAAACATAAGGAGGCTTTCGAGCCATTCTTTTAATAAAAAATATTATTTAATAAAGAGAAGTCATGGATTCTGTGACACTTCAACCATTTGGTTTTCAATTTCGAACAGAATGCAGCTATTTCATTCAAAAGTTATTTTTGATTAAAGAGTTGACAATGAGTAAGTTCTAAGAGGTGGTTTTTCAGGAATTTTACTTTTTCGTCAAATTTCTTAACGCCCGAATTCTTCATAATCATGTATAATTCGAATCTCGTAAGAACCACGTCAGAAATTGTATCTAAAACAAAACACATTGATTATTAGACTACAACTGTTTTTTTATGAAAACTGATAGTCCTCACTTTCAAGTACTATAATTTAAAAAATTGTGCATACTTGCAACTATTTATAATTAAATCTTGTAGCTAAGATACTAAACTATATAAAAACAGTTAAAATATGACGGAATCTCGTGGAACTCTAAACTATATACCTCTATGTTTAATATATTTACAAGAAAATATTTCATTCAAATAGGTGTTTGTTTTAATTTAAATTTATGACATATAGTATGAGGATATCAATAACTTCTATAATATAATTAAGGTACATACCATAAGACATCGTATCCATATTGAATTGGATCTGTACACTTGATAGATTTTGCTTTTTATAAACTTGAAAAGTATTGAAATTTACGCGCTTTCGAAAACTGACAGTCACCCGCACAAAGGTCAAGTTCAAACTGATCTCTTCCCGTCAGTATCGCGATTAGGGCGAAACGCTTCGGGGTAATTATGCAACACTTAATGAACTTCAAAACTAGCATACTTGCTTCATTGTAAAGAACATTTGATTTTCTGAATTTCAGCCAACGCGTTACATGAAGTCGCCCCATTGTGCGTTGGGACGATAAAGTCAAAGTCAATGTTAAAGTCTGTGGGTAGATGTATCTACCGCCAAGACCTGGACAAACAATACTCCGCAAACCCAGGCATCCCTGCTAAGTTATCAAACGTACTGAAATTCCAATTAATGGATCCCTGGGCGGCGTGAGTCGGAACCAATACCCGCCTCTTAAATTGAAAACAAAAAAATATTTCAAATACATTTTTTTTTTAAATTTTTTAAAAAGAAATACCAACATTTCAGAGTTATGAATAACCTGACAATATTTGAAAATTTCTTACTTCCATCACTTAGCCAGCCGAGGAAATTAACGCACGACGCCCGAGTGGGACGCGATGTCAATTCTTCCGTTCTATTTCAATTATCACTCCACTACCCAGAAGATCACTTTCACCGTGAGCCTTGAAGTTAACATAACTACCGCAGAAATAACAAGGCGCACTAATAATATTTGTCAGGTTGTCCCTTTTTGTTCAATAGCAAAAATTCTAAAAAAATTTCAAAAGAAATCGGTAGAACATACATTGTGATAATACCGAAATGTTCAACTGTTTACGACTACCTCCTTATCTGAACTAACTAACTAACTAACTAACCATCACGCCGTTTACCCGCAGGGGTAGGCAGAGAGGACGGACCGCCAAACAACTCGGTTTTGGCACACACTCCTTACCTCATTCACATTCATACATCGTCTCATACATACTCTTCTATTGTTCTGACTCTTGACATGGCCCGACTCAAGTATCTGATTCACTTGGTCGTGCCATGTCTTCCTCGGGCATCCCCGACTTCTGCTACCATTCACATTTGCATCGTATATTCTCCTTACACTCCTTTCTTCGCTCATTTGCTCTACATGCCCAAACCATCTAAGCGTCCCTTTCTTGATCTTACTCATTACGCTTACATCAGCCTTGCACTCTTTGCGGATATCCACATTCCTCACACGATCATACATGGTTTTACCACACATACGCCTCAGGGATCTCATTTCAACAGCATTCAATCTACTTTCATCCTTTCTTTGCCAGTTCCATGCCTCACTTCCATACATCAGGGTAGGTACCAGCACTCCATTGTGGACTGCTAACTTCGCTTCTTTGGACAATTCCAACTACGTTCAGTCCTCCATTAATGGAGTTACCTGCATTTACTCTTCTTTCAATATCTCTGTCAGCCTTCCCATCTCTCGTAAACATGCTTCCTAAATACACAAATTCATCCACCTGCTCCAAGTATTCCTCATTCACAGATATATTGCACACTGTTTTCGTATCCTTATCTGTGTCTGAAAAAAAATAACATAGGTAGCCGTAGTATGTTTATTAGTTGTTTAATCATTGAAAGGTGTCTGAATTGTCACCACAAGGAGAAAACACAAACCATATAATACTATGTTATGCAAAACACATTAGCAAACATTAATCTGCAAATTAGTAAAATAGACGAAGGTCGTTTGGAAAAACCACTTTTTCCACCAAAATATTTACGCATTTTTGTTTATTATAATATTCAAATGATTTGCTTAAATATATTTGATGTATACAAATGAATCAGCTAAAAATACGAAGAACGGTCTCTTCTAAAAATCTAAACAAAATCATTAAATTCTCGGAGAATCCGCTTTTATTCGATCCGCATTCCTAATTCATAGTGACGCCAGTGAGTTGTCAACAAAATATGAAAATAATCTAAATCGTTCCGGAAATACCGGAGATAATATACTATTATAATAATAATAAAAAAAAATTATCCTTGTCTACATCCGACGTTTTTCACAAAAATGAACAAAACTTATTAATTAATTTATTTATTAGTTTGTACATAAATATTATTTAGCCAAAATAAAACCAATTATAAATTTCCTCCTTGTGACTTTACTTCTACTGAGACAGCATAATAACGAATAAGTAAATTAAATTTGTAAGAAAGGAATATGAATTCAAAAATTTATACAAAACAAAATATTATGAAAAACAAAAAATTACAAAACAAAACATTTATTAATACATTTATAGCCATGGAGAGAGGTTGTAGATATAAATAAAATCATAATATAAATTTAAACAATAGAGACATAAAATTATTTACAAACCATCAGAGAAATATTCTTTTATGGACCTCTTGTATTTGGTAAGTTCGCAATTGAAAATATCCACCATGGATAAGAGGTAATTGTAATTATTGCATAGTCTGTTCAGGCAAGAATTCTGATTAGAGTTCGTTTTGCATTGATCCACCCTGAACAGGAGCGTGTTGACCGCGCAGGTACATTGAATTGAATATTATTTAGCTACTCTGGGCATTGAATATTATTGTTAATTCGTTAATGACAAAATTGAAATTTTCATTCGAAAAATGAATGAGATTTCAATATTTATTTTGATGCTTCCGTGTTTGTTCACCACTTAGATAAGTAGGTATAATTATATTTTATTGTAGGGGTTTATTTTGTGAATATGTGGTTGAGGGAACGTGAGAAGTAGCAGCTGCAAGAAATGTTCAGGAATACCAAAGGCGTTAGGTACTTTACGAGATATTGAAGGAAGATATATCCCTACATGGTTTCAGTACAGCTGACCGCCGAAACTGACCAAATGGAGAGTTTTTTGTTCAGACCAATGACCCCAAGTATGGGAAAGAAAAGTGTAGTCAACGAGAAAAAAACAAATCAATACAAAAAGAGAATGTATTGCTTAAGAAAAAATAATCCAGAACATGAAATTGTTGATGGTTATCAATTTACGTGGACATGGAAAAATGAATCAGAATTATATGCAAGTATACCTATTATTGTTAGTTTGATTAGAACAGTAGGTTCTTAAAATAGTTAATTGTGCAAGTAATTGAGCCTGCTACAAAACATTTTTCACGCCGAGGGAAAAACCAAAATATAAAATAATTTATTTATATTTAATAATGTAAGCACGAGCTTTCATCACCTCTTACGTATAAATGAGAAAACATGGTGAAAATTTTAAATGTATGTAGGTTACTCGTGGAGAAATGCAGTTGCATTCCATCACAGTAGTAAGAGTATGTAACGCGTTCGTTAAAATGGAAAGCATCATGTCAGAGGAGGCGCCACAGTTCATTTGCATATATTTTATTCGCCAGAATTCCTTCGTCAGTTTTTCTAAATGCGTACCTACATATTATGTTTTTCTCCGCACCCGCTTCTCAGCCTGGCCCGAGCTTTTATTATCATTTTTATTTCTGAATCACTCCACATGTTTTTTTTCGATCGCGGTAACTTCGTTTCGTATAAATACTAAGAGCCCGAACAAGGTTAGTATCATTCGCTCGCAAGCGTCGGTAAGATAAGCTAACACTTCTCCTGCAATTTGGTCATTGAACACTTGTTGCACGGATTCTGTTCAGAGTTATTTAATCATACATCCGTGGATTGCAGAATAGATTATTGTGATTTCTATACTCGACTCGAGTACTAACTATCAGTGATTTGAAATATTATCAATTTGGTGCGGGAAGCTAATTTTGTGACAAGATGATGTTCTTTTTCCTTACGGTAAGTTTCTACCTTTGTTTACATTTTTATAGTGAAAGTGATTATTGTTATTTTTTGTGTTCCTTGTTTTAAACGTCATTCTTCTGTTATTGTTCAACTCTGTTCAATGTTCCCTCAAACAAAAAACGTTTTTAGGGATGAAATGTAGGGATGTTTTACAATTAAAACTTTTTCAAGTCTTTCATTTTAATAAATATAGCAGTGATCCGAATAAATTCTTACTTTGGAAGAATACAATATTAAATTTAGATAAATTAAAGCAAAAACGTTATTTATCTAGTTTTTTATATTCGTTTGAATCATTTTTTAATTTGAAAATATTTTCCCTGTAAAGTTATACGATTTATTTTTCAGAAAACTAGGAAGAAATATATGATCTTGGTTAAACCTGCTAAAAATAGTTAATACAATTTTTATTTCTGTATTTTTTTTCAAATACCGCGTTTAAAAATATATTTATTGTACCTTAAAGATTCTTAGCAATAATTCATCGGAGCATTAACTTTGTTTTAATCTATTTGAAGAATTATTTTATCACGTCCTACATCTTATGCCAGACGTTTTGTAACTATGCAAAGATGTAGACATTCCTTTGAACAACCTTGTTTCTTCCTGAGGGTATATAAACATGAATCGATATTGATATTGACTTAATATTATCTAGCTACTTGGTAATTAATATGTTAAGCGTCTTTCGAGTGCACCGATAGTATTTTAATAGCATACAATATTATTAACCAACCATTTATTCAGTGTTAAGACGCCTTCATGTGATGTTTTATTATAATTTTATGCAATAAATAGTAAATTGAATTAAGCTATTATAAACTCAATAATAAATTAATACACGTCATTATTGTGAAAATAATGAACAACAAAAAAGTTTTTTTTCTAATTAGGATAATTTTACGCATTAATTTGTGATAAATCGCTCATTATTAAATTAATGTTTAAATAATTATTTCGATAAACAATTATTTTGCAACACTAAATACATCATCATAAAAGAAGCATTTGTTATCTTTGGTAGGTATACCTACGGACATTCCAATTGATGTATGCAATCTTTATTTATGTAATTCTCAAACGATACGAGTTTTACAAACTAAATATAAAAGTTCAATGCCCGTTTTTTAGATATAAAATTTTGAACGGTTTGCGTTGGATTGTATTTTTTATTACAATGATTTAACAAGAACTTGAAATCACTTTCAAATTTTAAGCAGAACAGTCACTTGAAACGATAAAGGTAATCCCGTTTTATTTTGAGATTACAATTAATTTTAGATGTTAACTTCAGTTACGAGAATAAATAGTTCGACTTACAAAGATGATGTGTTACTCTCTTGAGAAAAAGTGTAAGAACTCTTGATGATTATGACTAGTAAAACAATTTATAAATATTTATTGTACTTGTTAACTTCGGAGTTACTGCCGTAATCGCTATGAACAATAATAAAAAAAGTTTTTAGATTCTCACGGCCAAAAGCATTTTTGTTGTTTGTTTTTGGGGTGTTATGCCGTGTTCCGCTAACTCCTTCTTTAGCCGACGTTTCGGACAGCGTTGCAGTGTCCATCATCAGGGCAGATCCGGTAGATCACATCTTTGGATCTACCGCAACACGGCATAACACCCCAAAAACAAACAACAAAAATAATAAAAAATATATTTCAAAACGTCAAAGTTCAATTTTAGGTTTATTGAGTAATCAAGAATATCAATATAACAAATGTGGTAGTGATTTGATGATAATAAAGTGATAAATAAATTTAAAACATTTGATATTAGCCGATAAAATACCCACTCACTCCAAATCAAACAATATTATTATCTTGCTTGACCTCGCGTTCAATATTCTAACAAATACTCCAGAGATTACGAATAAACTGACATTTAAACGGAAGCGTGAAATAAATGGCGTGTAATCTTTTTTATTGCAGAAGAATGAAATTAATTGTTTGTTTGTTTTGTTGGTATTTAGTTGGCCATGGTGACCCTAGCGGCTGGAAACATCGTTGAAAGGAACTACGGCAACGGAGTAGCCAGTGACAACAGCGGAAGATACATCCCCAAAAATTACGACCTGCAAGGAAGGTGAGCAAGCTGTCAATAGTTCTGGCAATACAATCTTAGATTTATATCCACATGTTAAAGAGCGCATTCCGATTATTAAAGCTGATGTTAAAACGTGAACATTAACAAATGAACAAATATTATCAAAAGGTCGGGGCCACCAGATGAAATTGAAGCATTCCTTGTAACAGTTTTTATACTAAGCACAGTCGATATTGATTGATTTTGTTTTTTTCTTGTATCTGACTACGATCGCCGTTGACTCATTTGTCTGAAAAAAAGTACAGTGGATGGGAATTATGCAAACAAACCGCATTTAACATTTTACAGCCAGAAAGAAAATGTCACTATAATGTCACATAACTGCATCTAATTAAAGCGTCTCAAATTACCTGTAAAGATAAATTTAATGCAATCTGTTATTTCGATTGCTATCCATACCTATCCCTACCAGAAACATTACACGATTAAAATATAATACCAAATTTAATGCATGTATTAAGATCAATTTTATTTAAAAAGTTTTTTCTTAAATGTCACTGTAACATAGCTGTTAAGCATACAAATAGAAATATATTTGTATAAATTTTATAGTAGCCTCCGAAATTAGTTAAATATAGTAATATGAAATCATCGAACTTATTAAAGGGAGTTTTCTATAATTGTAATACCTTTTTTAAATATCCGAAGGTCAGTTCTTCAGTCAGCCGTCGCTTATCCACTCGTAAAATTTTACGATCTCTGTCAGTTTTTATGAGTAATAAAACGCTAAAGGATTAACCTCGAAATTCCGACGAGCTTCCTTCAAAAGGAGTATAAGCGATTCAAACTCAGTCTTTTGTACGGGACTACTGCCCCCGCTGACCGGACGTTGAGACACAACATCGGAAGTCAATTTAATGAGACCAACATTTCGTATGAACTTTAGCATGTAATAAAATGCATTAAAATTGGAAGTTACGTCCAAATAATCAAGGTTTATTTAATTATAATAGGAGAAGTTTATAAATTTTTTGAATTTTACTATTGTTAAATTCACAAAGTCATCTTAAATAATAGGATACCAGGAAACGAACAAAACAGCATGACGAGTAAAAATATGATTTTATTTCGTTTTATCTCTATTTCGTTCGAATATCGTTCAGCCATTGGAATGGGGAAGATTATAAGGGAATGAAGGGGTACAAAAATAATTACCTTGCGTCGAAAGAGCTCTTCAGAGTTGGTCACTAAATAATGCATATTAAATTAATTCCATCGTATTCAAATTATAAATGTTGGTTTTTCGCTAGTACCTAGAATATTTAAAGTATCTTTCACGGTTAATAATTTTATTTAAAGCAAAATTAGTAGCAATTAAAATAAATTTAAATTAGCATTTTATTATTCGGGTCAAGTATTTAGTCTTGACTATCCTATGCAATGAAGGAGAACCTTACAATATTAATAGATACCCTTCATTTTCTCAGATACACCCGACCAAAGGATGAGGGAAAGTATGTCCACATTCCATACCCGTACGACGGAGGATACGGTCCTTACAGCGGAGACTGGGAGAGGTACAAGCACCAGTTCGATGGCAACCTCGAGGGGTCCGCCAGCGATGTGAAGCCCGTCACAGCCAGACCCACGACCACCCCTTACCCGACCATCAAATACGTCAACAATGGCAACCAGATCATCAGGCAAGAAGGAGTCGTCAAGGACACTGGATTCAACTACCTGTAAGTAGTATTAATCAATAGTAATTTAAAAAAAATACCCCTTGAGACTTAGTACGAATTCAGATGCACATTGCATAATTTGGTACCAAAGGAAATCCAATATTTCTTAGAGGTGTTTGCAATCATAATTAGTTTTTTCCTGCGAGGGTGTTATTTTTAGCCTCAGAGGATTAAAAAAGTTTTGGGTTTTCGTGCCTTTAGTTCTGTGTTATTTTTTATACAGACCACGAATGAACGTGATTGCTTGTTTCTATTACTTGAATATTGCACCAATTGAAGCTTGAATTCAGAGTTCGTGGGATGTTCGGTTCCAATTATTGAGACCTGCATTTTTTGTTAGATGCAATCTTTTAAAACTGGTTTGTTGCCGTCTCACTAGTCAAGTCTGTTTTTGGATAGAAATAAAGTTTACAAATGAGATCATACGTGGATATAACAATATTCAAAAATACTCAGTTCAAAGATGATAATATCATATTATGGCAATAGTTCTGGGATAGAATAGATCGGGTACTGAAGAATTCTCTTTTAATAACGAGGTATGTTTATCGAAAAGGCTTTTTTATGTTCAGTGGGTTATGTTTTTTCTTACCTTTGTCCTCTGATTTGAAAGAGATCAACGCGCAATAATAGGATTCATGAGGCTGTTTCAACTATGTTTGCCAACGTCTTGTATAATTTGCAAGTTTTCGTGCTCAACGCACAATGAGGCGCCGTCTTTGTCTTAAAATTATAGATTTTCCAACATTTTGAAACTCGTAGAATACTCCAATTACTTTCCACCGATAGCATCTCTCGCTTATTACATAGGTATAGCAAATAGCGGAGTAATGAAATACAGAAGATAAGAAATAATTCAGTAACTTGTTATCACTAATAACAACAATATATATGAAAATCAATACGGGTTTTAATTGAAAACGCGCATTGTAAGGATGCTTATTAGCATGAAAATTCTTCAGACATTATTTGCAAAGAAAACCACAACTCTCAACCAGTTTTAAATAGTGACAACTTCCTCGTTATCTGACAGAATAAATTGAGATACCATCTTATTGTTACCATATTTATTACTTTAATAGAAAAATGCTTACATGTGCAATATGCATTCACGTTGGTCATAAAATTCAATGCGTTTTTAAATATGATATAATAAACGTGGCGCAAGATGTGATAATATAGTGGAAAATAGTGGATTGAAAATATACCATGAAAACAATAATTTCAAATAATAGGTTCCATAAAATTTTAGATGTAAGATATACAGCATATTAAAATTATTTACAGTTTTCAGTTATAATTACGCACGCCCACATCTCAATATATTAAGTATTCAATATTATCACCGGGTTATGAGTTTTTGTGATCTAATTGCATTTTCATATTGTAAATTCGAATCACTAAAATATATTACATATTAATAACTACGCGATACAAATTAGCATTCAATATTGCTCAATGTTTAGGTAAAATATATATTCATTAGTTGCAAGGTCGTTCAGTATTAACCGCGATCATCCTTTCGAGAGGTTTCAGAAAGACTTAATGCCCACGCGCTCTAGTGGTATTTAGAGAAGTTCATCTGCTGTTGTTCGTTAGAAGAATCTCTTTAACGCTTTGTTGAGGCGTGAGAAGAGTTATTGAAATCCTAACCACACCTTGACAATCATAATAATGTAGTTACGAATTATTAGTAACGTTTTGTTTTCTTTTTTGCCAGGTATGAAACTGAGAACAAGATCCTAGCCGAAGAAAAGGCTATCGTCAAGAATCCTAACACTCCCGATGAGCAGATCGCTACCTCAGGTTTCTACCAGTACGTTGGTCCCGATGGAATCCTCTACAGGGTCACCTTCACTGCTGATGAGAACGGCTTCAGACCCAAGATGACCAGAGTCAAGTACCCAGAGTCCCTGGACGATGGCTTCACAAAGATCAAGAGCAAGAATTAAGCGTAATTTTAACGGAACGAAAGCAATATTAAACCAAACAAGGAGATACGATTAGAAATACTCAGCTTTATAAAAATGCGTAAAATTTGAGATTTTTCTTCTACTTTATTTTTGTCTGCTTTTATGATGTTAATCATCAATGCGATATTTGTATTCATTAACGAAAGATATCGAATATTTTTCGAATTTACTTTCGTTGGAACGCAATATCGATCAATCGTTTTTCCGCATCTCTAATGTTTTTCATTACAAATGTGCATAGTCTAAATTTAAGTTAAAATCATAATCATTCATAGAAAGTATCTTCGTGGGAGAAATAACTCATATTTATAATCGTTCATCCACGAGCTTAAATCTTAAACTTAAACGCAGTCATCATCGATATCATGTTTCACTAAACTAATGTATTTACGTAATAGATCATTGAATATTTGAATAAGCCATAAAAACAAATGTTTACACACATGGAAATTGCATTCCATGTTTTTATTAGAATTTCAAAGTCATTAAAGAGCGATGGTAAAGGCCACACCAACGCTTCTTTCAAACTAGATACATGACGAAACTTTAAGTAGCGTGAAGTTATTATCTTTAAATTTGCATTTAAATCTTTAACAAGACGTCATACGTCTTCATAAAATAGTAATGTTTCTTAAAAAAATATACACCATTTGATTTTAATTATTTTTGTGACGTCACAAATAAGTATAATTGTATCATCATTTCGAGTTAATTTATTATCGAAGATAGCATTTCAAAAACATTACATTTTAAGTTTTAGTTTTAAGTTATTCGTAATCTCATGTTTAGCCTTAAGTGTCATTATTCCTATTAGTTTAATCTTACTTCTTTTGTACTAGCATTAATGTGATATGAATGCAATAAATATAATATTTTATAATTATTTTACATTTTATTACCAATACCACTGTTATTATCTTTACCTTACCCAATATTCAAAAAAATACTCTTTATTCATTTTGTAAGAAGCATTGTTATTTATTTAAAACATTTGAATGAAGTACTGCAAATACCACAGGTGGTATCATTTCAGAGCTTCCAGTGCTCAATAAACAAAATACTAGAAAAAAATTAATACATCTTTTAATTTTTTTGAATACATTAATTGTTATATTTAAATATTAAATACAATATTAACGAGTCTCTAAAAAGATTCAGTCGCATCTAAGAATTGAACCCCGGACCTTTTCTTTGCCTGAAAAGTGCTCTGACCACTGAGCTTATTCAAACATTTCAACTTACGTCATTTTTAACAGTTTCATACTTTGACCGAATGCTATCAAAATTATCTTAATTTTCTTTACAAATATTTTTATTGGCTGCTACATATACAAATGGTTGCTAAATTCAAACTTAATACAAAGTAAATAGTATCTTGACTACATTTTTTAAATTTTAATATGCAATATCTATTTACTTTTCTACAAGTCTTGATATGAATAAAATTTCAAATTGTAATATTTAATCGTTGAAGACAAAATAAACACTCTCACAAGAAACTCTCAGCTTTATAACTAATCGGAAGGATAATTAGATCAGTTTTGACTCGTTTATTCCTAGAAATGTGTGAAAGAAAATAATAATTTACTTTATTTATAACAGAAGGAAATATTAAAGCATGTAAAAAAAGTCAAATTAATCAAAAGAAAAAAATAAGGGTAGAAATAAAGTAGGTTTAAATATTGATCAGAGAGTAATTGCTAGGGATTTTAGATCTCAAAGAAATAGGTGACGGTTAATTGAGAACAAAAACAGGGAAACTAAGTTTATTGGATTAAAATTAATAATTCAAAAATTGTTTGTAAAAGACACTTCAATCAAGTGAAAGTTTGCAGAATAGAAAATTATAATTCCTAGAAAAAACATTTATACTTGCCACAATAATCACCCAATTTAGAAATTAATTTGCAATTGTAATCCAAAAGTATAATACGTATATTTTGGATTAAATAAATAAAATAAAATACAAGTAAAAAACTTTCATGTTACAAAGCATCAAAAAATTTGCCCTTTTTTCTTTTTCACTTCTGTTGCGTATTTACCATCATTGATCTAAAGGTACGGCTTGAGACGGACTTTAAAATTCTCCCACTTACATAAAGGACTCCAAATTTTTTGTCTCCATGCTTTTACATATCTGGTTAAAAGGAATTTGAAAAATAAATAGAAAGAGTACTTCATACAAGACTGGCTACTCTAGTCTTTACTCCTCTCACACTTGGTGCTCCACCACTTGATTCACCAACCCCAAAGGAAAGACAGTAAAGATTTAGTCGCATCTATAAATTGAAACCAGGATAAATTTATTTATCCAATAAATCGTGTTGATAAAACAATACCAATCCAACTGACTTAACATGAAAAGGTATGGAATTAAATAATATTTATTAAACATATAATAACATACATTTTTTATAATAATCCATATTTTCTGCAGACAACGTATAATGAAAACAAGTTGTTTCATCTTTAAATTTATTACAGAAAATAATATTCCAGGATATTGCGAACAAGAACTTCATATGGTTCCGTATTGCAATTCCTTTAGTAAATGAATGATCTCGCATAACGAAGAACAAATCCAAGTGATTTGGTGTATTGTAGTTTACATCAAATGAATAAGATTAATTTATAAGATGGAAATTCAATTATGAAAAATAACTTATAAACTTTTTTGCTGTTTTTGTTGTTTGTTTTTGGGGTGTTATGCCGTGTTGCGCTAACTCCTTCATCTTTAGCCGACGTTTCGGACAGCGTTGCAGTGTCCATCATCAGGGCAGATCCGGTAGATCCGAAGATGTGTCATCTTCGGATCAAGAAGAAGGAGTTAGCGCAACACGGCATAACACCCCACAAACAAACAACAAAAATGCTTTTGGACGTGAGAATCTAAAAACTTACCCAACTTATAAACTGTTATATATTTTAAAATTCTTCGAAATTATGATTCCAAAGTTAATAAAAAATACGAAATAACCTAAACACTCCCGTATCAGTGATATTTCACACTGAGTGCATATTATTCTAATGGCTTTACCTATAAATACAAATAATAATTACTTAACTAATTACCTAAGTAAATGTATAAATTAATATCTTCTAAGAGATTATTATCTATTCAGGGATAATCATAGAGGTCATGTATAGTTGTATAACAAAGTCTGAGCAACATATCGTATAGGGTTCCATGATAACTCAACACACTGACAATTCAACACACTTTTAAAAAGTGATATAAAGTCATTAGAAACGATGTTTTTGTTTCATCACTTTCGTGATGATTTATTCGGTCACCATAGTACAGTTATGTTTTAAATATCGTGAGATGAGTATTATAATACATGTGTTCATACAATTATTTAATTAAAATATATGTGTTCATACAATTTTAGTTAAAACTAGAGGTGGTCCAGCAAAGCTGCCACTCGGCTTAACAATTTGTTTTAGCGAATAATAATATAAAGCAAAATTAGTAGTTAATTAATTAACAGTTAGTAGATGATTCTTGATTTGGTCGAGGTGGTTAGAAACATCATGATTTGCTGACCTCAGTAACCTGTCAACTGCGTAGGTCAGGTCAACAAGATGATACTACATGAGATGTTGGGAAAATATCCCAATGCCAGTGCTTTGAAGGTCATGAAGCACATCTGAACTGAATTATTTAAGGGCTTTTGATTATATTCAAAAAAATGTGTATCTGCACAAGAGTCCCATATGCTTCCAACTGTCTGTCAGTGAGACTATTGCATCCTCGATTGGGGTGTGTTGTAAGGCTGAAGTTAGTGCGGAGGGGTAGGAAATGGAGAAGATTAAGGTAGGGAAGTACCTGGTTATTCAGATATGGTCACGGTCAAAGCCATTTCAAGGAACGTTTCAATTTTGAATAATGGTCTTACATCACGGCAATATTGAGAGTATCTTCTGAAAGGTGCGGGAAATATACAATTTTTTTTTAATTGTGAAAAAGGGTGTATTTGAACCCTCGACCTCCGACTTGCTAGTCGAGAGTCTTATCCCTCGACCACGGAGGCCGTCATTTAAGTCAAAAAAGATGTTTCCTTAAAAAAGTACGTGAAAATAATGTATTTATATCACATTGGGTGGAACCATTAAAAATGGACTCGAAGACTTCTGTTACATTGTTAACTCTGCCGCGGTAACTAAAAACACAGTTTTTTCCTTGAGACTCTCAACGAAAACACTGTGTTTATAGTTATCATGGCAGTATGGTGGAGATCGGCACTAGTTCACACTAGTTGAGATGACAACGGAATTTAATTTATAATTTAAGTGCATTCAACAGGAAAGCATTGATTTTTTTTCTGTTGAAAAATAAAACAGAATAATCTACGATTTTAGTAAAAAAACAAAAGTTGCAGTATTGTAAGATTAATGAAACATAGGACCGATTGTAATATTTTTCCAAAAGAGTTTTCAATTTTAGCCCTAGTAACATAAAACTAATTATATAATCCAAAGGAAGAATCATATAATGAGTCATGCCTTTTTACTATGACTAGAACCAGGCAAACCTTCAAATATATATGCAAATACGTACGTTATTAAAAATCGATAAAGCATTTAGGAATTTTGTTTTACGATTGATGCCAAAGTTTTATTTCAACATTCTTCTGCAGAGTGATCCAAGATAATATATTTATGTTTATGCGTCATCAAATTACGTTCGAAGAAAGGTCTGGTAGTCCCAGCGACCTCCAGGATTCTGCAAAGTGATCCAAGATAATATATTTTTGTTAATGCGTCATCAAATTACGTTCGAAGAAAGGTCTGGTAGTCCCAGCGACCTCCAAGATGTCAGAGTTCGGAGTTCGATTCCGGTTGCTGCCTGCTGCCTGCTGCCTGCAATGCTGCCTTCTAGGAAAGGTAAACCGTGCATTTATGACCAAACAACTTTATTAGAAACGTGGTAGATACCAAGATTCAGGCCTCGATTATAATCGCATTTCTGGAACGATATTATTACGTTAACCGCAGAAAATCACCTCTCCTTGGAAATTATTGTTTCACCACAAGATAATCTTATGTAGACTAATTTAGGTTTTACCTTAAAGTTCCAATTAGGAAAACCATAAAATAGATTGTGAATAATTAAGGTAATTCCACAATATCTAAAAAATAATGATTTTGCATCCGGGATGCAGTTATTCCCTCAATATCTATTGATTGATCGGGAATTTTGGAACCATTTAAAACGTAGGTTAGCTTTGATGAATCACATTATATTGAAGGTCTCTGTAAAAAGTAAAGGCGTTTTTTAATTTAGTGGTTATTTTTTCGATTCCAGCGTGAGCAAAATATTGCGAAATTGGCTTTAAAACTATCGTTAAAACATGTTAAAATATTTGTTGCGGTTTAACTCCGAAGAATGAACGAGTTGTGGTAAGAATGATCATGAATGTATTAGCACCGTTTACCAAGCATTAACAGATTGAAAAAATATTTACTAGTTCTCAGATACGTTGCACTGTGTACCTACTTTATTTATGCTGACAGAGATCATTACAGTTTTTAAAAAATAATTAAGTTATTCTAAATATTTACATAATTAAAAACATTATATCTTCTTGTTTAGACAAATTATCATATAAATGGTGTAATAGGTCTCATGGTTATTTTAAAGACAAGAATGTGTCTTAAAAAAAACGACAAGATTAATAAGACATATTTATAACGACTGAATGTCAAATGTTGACGACATTTATTCAGGAAAATTGATGACACGAGTGGAATTTTTTAAGAAATGTATAAATGTTTTATAAATAACACATTCTTTACATAGCTTAGTCTATACTTATACCTCGATTTTGATGATTGATTCTAAATTAGCACGAAGTGCTTAATAATTTATTTATAAAACTGTACGTAAAATTAACTGCTTATTTATAAAAATATATATAGGCCCTTTGAAACAACATAAACCGTCTTATTAAAATATTTCGAGTTAAAGTAAACAACCCGAGTAATCAATATTCCGGCATTTAATGTTAAAGGTCGCCATATTTGAAGTTACATAAATAAGTAGAATTTCGCTCTGTCTACGATGCTTGTCACCAACGGCGCCTATGTTAATATCACCAGCATCACCGCAAAGGTTCACGAGGCTTAAACAAAATTTGCATTTGTATCTAATCTAAATTATTGAAGATTTAGTGCCTTTTTCAATTAAGCAAAACAACTTGGATTTTATTTTCAAATCACAACAACGTTAACGTTGTTAATATGTTTATAACAACGTTTATGTAAAAAAATCCTAATTGAAATCGAAGGTAAGCGACACGGAGCCTCCTATTTAATGTGTATTTTGAACTTGTTATTTGCAATACAATGGTAAAACAACCATGAACTGTGTCGAATTCTTTCTCCTAACAAACAGCTTGCGATATTTTGGCGCTTGGCTTTGATATTTATCTCTTAGATGTTAATCTTTATTATTTTTAATAGCGATACATATTGATATTCAATCTGGTGTTTGAATAATATCTATATTAAAAGTCGTTTTCATGGGATTGATTAATATTTAAGATCCATGGTAACATTTTTCTCACATAAAATATGAAAAGAATATCTTAAATTATGTTATCGAATAGCTAAGTGGGTTTGTGCAATATTGCCTTCAGCACCAAGCTTGTGGCTTTCAAATGCTATCAGCCTCTTATAATCGTTAAAGGAATGTATCGAACACGTAGGTTGGTGTGTGCAATATTGCCTTCAGCACCAAGCTTCTGGCTTTCAAATACGATCAGTCTCGTATAATCTTTAAGGAATGTATCGAATAGCTAAGTGGGTGTGTCCAATATTGCCTTCAGCACCAAGCTTCTGTCTTTCAAATACTATCAGTCTCCTATAATAGTTACAGAAATGTATTTTTGTACAGATACTTTAATAGTTTTTTGGGAGATAAACGTTTTTTTTTACACAGTGATTAAAAATTGTACAAGTTTTGTTTTGAACTATAACAAATAAAATTATTATTATAAGCAGGCAACAACGCTTTTGTGCGTGAGCATCCCCAATTCGCCCAAAAACTACTCTCTGGGAATTCTAAGCAATTTTGTTTTGGATTTTTTATTGAATAAACGAGAAAAAAACAGTTTTTTCCAGATTCCCTATATAAAAGCAAAATACAAATTTTTTTAATATTCATTTTTTTAAATAAAATATCCGATTTAGAAATTTTAACGTACATTTCAAATAAAAATCTCTAAAAATGAAATTTTATGGTGTTTCTAAAATGGCATTTGTTTTTACGACATCTTCAGAAATAAGCAATATATAGCACATTAAAAATACTTGGGAACTATTCCGAAATTTGACTAGTAATCACTCACACAATGAATAAACTTCCTTTTAAATAACAGTTAACTTTTTTTTTTTTTTGGTTTTAGGCATTTCACCCTGAAAAGAGTGCTTTGTGCCGGTATCAGTTAACTTGATTTTAGTTTGTTAGTAAGGTTTTTACATACATGGTTGTTTATCAATTGTATAAAATTTAAAACACTTTTCTTAGTAAGGTTGTAAGTCATTTAGATCGTTTTCATAAAAACTATGAGAACTAGGTACCATCTCCTATCAGAAGTTAGCTGTGATCAGATCAAACTTTAACCTACAGATTGGTTAAAGATGTTTTGACATATTTATTACACTTTCTTCATATGTGAAAGATTGACAGGACCCATGTCTATTATATTATTAAATGTATTCATGGAAAAACTCACAAGCATAATAAATAATGCAGCAGTCTACTGAAATGTGGGAGACAATGTATTAATAATGTAAGTTATGCAAATGGCACTGTGCTGATGAAACCACCAATTATACAGCTACAAGTTGTGTAGAAATAATGCCCAAGACTTTTAATATACATAACATAAGGGACGATGATGATATTAATATCAATAATATGTTGGAATTTCGGTGAAAAATTATATTTGAATATATTCCTACTGCATTTTAGATGGAGTAGTTGATACTTCTTCCAAATTTATGGAAGAGAGAGTGGTCAATTTTTTGATGCTAGAAGCTGTTTGACAAATATTAGACCAAAAATATAAATTTTATAAACACCGCACCCGATTACAAATTGCCCTGGACTGTTGCATCACCACTTGGAGTATGTTGTATGTGTGAAGGAAGCGGAGAGGGGCAGCAGACGGGGAAGACGATTGTTGGGAAGTGTTTTACTTTGTGTTTTTTTTTTTAAGTACTATTTTTACATATTCACGAATAGTTTTATTTCAATTTATAAGAAATTATTTTATTTACAAACAAATTCTGCTGTGTAATTATTATTATGGAAATAATACAAATGTAATGATAAAAAATATTTTGGAAATAATATAAATATATCGTCTGTAAGTGGCTTCCCCACAGTTTCATAATGCTTTAAAAGGGCGAAATAGCTGTCACGCGTAATAATTATTACACAAAAGAATTTGTTTTTAAATAAATTCGTTTTTATAAATTGAAAAATAATAATATTATTAAACTTGAAAGTAAATTAAAGGCTCTTCAGATATGGTCCGTAAAGTTGTCTAAAGCCATGTCAAGTGACGTTTCGATTTTCAATGGTGTGTCTTCATCACGTCAATAATAAGAGAATCTATCACTCTATGATGGATGGATTAGGCTTACTTTACTACTTTCATAATTTTATCGTATAAAGAATGTCGCAACACACTGAAAATATTACAACCCTTTTTTTGCATTCCGAACAATGAACTTTGTAAGAATTACGCAACCCACCCATCAACGTAACCCGATAAAATCCCCATCGCCAAAAGCCTACTTGATAAATTAACAAAGGAAGCGACTAAGAACGCGACATTACGGCCCAATGAATATTTTGAACGATGACGTATTCTTATAATTCTGACGTAAAATATTATCAGGGTGATGGCGCCATCTCTCGGGCGATAAGGACAGTTCCTATTGGTAGGAATAGTGTTGTAAAAAGCGATCGGCATCGTCATCAATCACCTCGTTAACCCTCTCCGCACAACAGAGATATTAGAATTGTCTTCGAGGAGGGAATAATCGGTTCACGCGTCCGGATCCAAGGGACACGCTCGAGTAAACTTTTTTTCAATAAACTTTTTGACGGCGTTTGGATAGCGGGGGTGACAGGAAAAATAACTCATGACAACGCCACACAGCCAAGTATTTTTATGAGTCACACTGTATGAAGCATGACATAAAACTGTGAATTCATCATTGTTATTTACTTTATTTCTTTTTTTTTTTTTCATTTTATTAACGCCTAGAAGGCTTTTACATATACATGTTATGGGTTTTGTTGTTCAGTAGCATTATAAAATATTTTAATTACATAGCATAATAAATTGAGTATGAACTTACATAACAATGTGTAGGGTTATTGTTATGGTGTTATTATTTTATAAACATAAGCAAGCAAAGTTTATTGTACAAAGTACGTCGGTTGAATATTTTACAGAACATAGGTTAAACTAATACATAAACTTGAGAAAAATATAACAGATATAGGTAGGTAGTTAAGTAGATACAATTCAAGTATATAGTTACGGTGTTATTGGAATTTGGACAATGAGTTCGATAAGTTTATATAAATATAGTGTAGTTACAAGAGTACAATAATGTAAGTAGGTAATACACACAAGACAAGTAAGTTTGTTATTATTATTATAAAGATAAACACTACAGTTTGTTGTAAACCATCTTTGTAATCATCAATCTTTATTTTGCCCGATTGGGAATTTTACAAAACAAAGCTTAGTTAATGAAACAATAAAATATGCGTTTGAAAAAAAAAATTATGAATCTGTTACAAACATTCTAGTATACTGTATTTTAGTTTGTATACTGATTGGTGATGATAAACATCAATTGAGCTATACTTATTACCGAGTATGTGAAGTCTTTGAATAGGTGAGTTTTGAAAATAATTGTTAGCAGATATGGGAAAATTATATAGAGCGGTCTGTCGAGTGTTGCGCGTAGGTACACGGAGCGATATAAGACTCGTCAAATCAATGGCGTCCAGTCTGCCATTCGAAATTTTGAAAAGAGATACTAAGTCGCACACTGTGCGTCTCAATGATAAATCGGTTAAATTTAGTAAGTTCATGAGGAAAGTGTAATTAAGATATTCGTTTGGAATTCCTAATTTATAATTAATAAATCGCAGAAATTTATGTTGCACTCTTTCAATTTTTAATTGGTGAATCTTATAAAATGGAGACCAGATTGTTGAGTTATACTCTAGATTACTTCTAACTAAACCAGTGAATAGCAGTTTGAAGGAATTTATTAATTTAAAATCTTTCGCTGTCCTTAATATAAAACCCAAACATTTCATGGCCTTGTTGGTTATTTCGTTTATATGAGGAACAAATGTTAGTTGCCTGTCAAAAATAATACCAAGATCCTTAATATTCTCAACTCTTTTTAGGAAAATGTTGTTGATGCTATATTGATGCGTAATGGGATTTTTGATTCGGGCAAAAGTTATCGTTTGACATTTATCAATATTGAGAAATAGTTCATTGTGGGTGCACCACTCTTGTAGCCTCACAAGATTAAGTTGTAGTACGTAACAGTCATGAATATTTGTAATGGTTTTATAAATTTTGAGATCATCTGCAAATAAGAGAATCATGACTCCATCAAAAACCGTAGTTATATCATTGATAAACAATAAAAATAGTACTGGTCCTAAATGAGACCCCTGTGGGACGCCGGTAAAGACTTCGAACTGGTGTGAATAGTGTGAGTTGAGTTTAACACATATTTTTCTTTTATGCAGATAACTCTCAAACCATCTCAAAATATTCCCTGTTATTCCAAGGGCACTAAGTTTATGTATGAGAATTTTATGTGAGACTTTGTCGAATGCCTTACTAAAGTCAGTATACACTACGTCTGTTTGAAGACGCTTTTGCATTGTATTAAATAGGTATTCCTGATAGATCATCAAGTTTGTAAAAGTAGATCTTTTTGCCATGAAACCATGTTGACGATGTGAAATAACTTTGTTAATCTCAGGCGAGAGTTTAGAAAGCAGAGCAGATTCAAATAGTTTAGGGATTGACGATTGGATACATATAGGTCTATAGTTAGAGATATCTGATCTATTTCCTTTCTTAAAGAATGGAAATAGAAAACTGGTTTTCCATTTTTGTGGAAAGGCACCAATTTTTAGAGACAAGTTAAAAAGTTTAGTTAGAGGTAATGTTAAAACTGATAAGCATTTTGATAAGAAAATTGGAGGAATGTTATCGGGACCAGCCGATTTATTAATATCAAGGGATTTTAATTTAGTTCTAATATCGCTTTCTTTGAATATACATTGGCTAAAATCGATCTTGTTGTCATTGTTAGCTGTAGTTGTATCGAATAATGGAGAGTTGTTTGCAGTATCATAGACTTTGCTGAAAAATTCAGCAAACAGATTGACGACTTCTTGGGGGGTATCGGCCATTTTATTATCTAAATACATGTTTGACGGAATACTAGAGTCATTATTATTGAGCATGTTCGCAAATTTATAAATGTTCTGAGGATTAGCTGCTGCCAATTCTTCGCAGTTTTCGATACACCTTTTGTAACATAACTTGGACATATTTTTAGTTGTCTTTCTTAGTTCACAAAATTTTACATAATCTTTAGGATCACGTGACGATTTATAAACTTTATGAGCAATTTTTTTGTCTCTAATTATTTTAATAAGGTCGTTGCTAAACCATTTTGGGTAGTTGTGCACAGTGATTTTAGTGACGGGTACAAACAATTCAATTGCATTATTTAAAATTAAGTAAAATTTGTCTACCATTACATTTAGGTTTTCTTCACAGTCAAGAAAGTTCCAGTCAGTAGACAATAGAAGATTTGTGATTTGCTTAAAATCAGCTTTGAAAAAGTTTAATTTTGTTGATGGAGATGGATTTTTTTCTATTTTTGAACTGTAGCATTCGATCGTTAAAGGAGGGTGATACTTGTCGATTGGGAGAATATCTTCAGCAGATGCGGATACTTTTACAGAAGAAGAATTGGAAAACACTAGATCGAGAAGACGAGCGTTAACATTGTAGACATAGTTTAACTGCCGGAGACTTAAAAAATTTGACATCTCGATTATATCATGGGAACCATGATTGATGTTGTCCGTGCATGAAGTTTTATTGTTTTCTGTGTCCCACGTTACATTAGGTAGATTGTAGTCTCCTGTTAATATCAAAGTGGCATCTGGAAATTTTCTTCGTATTGTTTCAGCTTCGAGGTAGTGGTCTTTGTATAATTGAGCATCAGAAGAAGGGGGTATATATAAGCAGCCAACAATAATTTTTTCCTTATTGGTAGACACCATGATGAATAGTTGTTCCAGATGAGTGTAGATGCATTTGAGTTTTCTTGAGTTGAATTTATTATTTACGGATATTAACACACCACCTCCTCTAGTTTTATTGCTATTGCTTCTATCTTGTCTGTACACTGTGTGTTCAAAGAAACCCAATTCCGTAGTATCAATGTTTTTGTTCAGCCATGTCTCAGTGAAAGCGTAAGAATCGTAATCCAGAGTAGGTAAGGTTGATTTCAGGTCTTGTAATTTTGTTCTTAGTCCACGTACGTTTTGATAAAATATTTTTATTTTAGAATTTAGTTTTTTGGGTTCGATTTGACTATCGACGGATTATTATTTATGTATTTTATCGTGATATCCGTTTCACCAGAAGATTTTCTATTTTCCAATTCTTTTCTTAGGTCACTCAATTGTTTCCGCTGCATAAATGACTGATCTTGGTAAATACGTATATTATTTTTTAATGCGTGTTTCTTGCTTAATAGTATTTTTGGCCATTTAGCTTCCGGAAACTCGATTTTAATTCCTCTTGGTTTATCGGCACGCCTTTGACCCAATCTGTAGATTTTCAAGTCAAGATTTAATGTTGACATATCTAAATCTGAAATTATTTTTTTCACTGACACTATGTCGCTATTTATTGATTCGGTCTGAGATAACGATGTATTCTCCGGAATATTATGAATAATCAAATTTTTATCTCTGTAACTTTGTTCTTTGATTTCGGCGAGGATATCACAGACACTCTGAGTTTGTGAAACTGAGGGGGTGCACACATTAGGGGTTGCAGTTTTAAGAGCTGTTAATTCACCCTCAAGATTCGCCATTTTAACAGCCATTTGGCCAATTGTTCCTAATATGTCATTGGTTCTAGGAATAATTTTAGCGATATGTTCTTTCGTAAATTTATTATTAGGATCCATAATCATGTTGGTCAGTAAGTTCACTGCGTCCTTTGCGAGACAAATATATGCCTGAGCATCCATATTAAGAATGGTTTTTGGAAAGAAAAAGTTGTAATTATTTACTTGCAGATGTGGCTAATGGGACAGCCTAGATATCTCAGCGCACTCGGAACCAATATGTTAGTAGGTACTATACTGGCCAATACACTACTCACTGCGGCTTCGGTATAGGTAGATACCCACAAAGTTAACAATAAAAATACTAAATTGTTTGACACTTGGCGTATTCAAATATTAGTTTTGGATTATTATGAGTTGGTTAAGTGTGAATTAAATAATGCACAATGCAAGCTCTTACACTTCGCCACTTCGAGGTAACAAAATTTTACAGTGAATTTCGGTAAAACTCTTTAAATTTAAATATCTTTGTAATGAGAATTTTTTGCGTCTGAACAGCAATAATATAAACTTCGTGTAGTGTACTTATAGGTAAAAAGCTTTGAAAGCTGCGTTACAATATATTTGTAGTAGTTTCATAAATATTTATTTTTGATCGGTCGTAAAAATCATAATGTTTTCATTTAGGCTGTAGGTACATTTCTTATGATCTCGGTCCGTAAAATCATGGATTTCTAAGAAATTTTCGAATATTTATTTTAAATTTAATATTGGTAAAAAAATTTGATTGTTTTATGCTGATCGGATTTTACTATTACTTGCCAAATTTTTATGATAATGCACGCTTTATACACATATAATAATGAACCTAAGAAAAAAATTATTACTATACACGCTTTATACGCATATAATAATGAACTTAAAAAATAAAATTAAATTGTTTTTTTACCTTGCCCATGTAAAATTTAAGAGCACTGGCCCGATGCTAAGGAGCTTACGACTCTCTGACGGAGGTTAGAATTAATGTAACATTCAGGTACCAACTTTTTATAAAAGAATAATTATTTTATTAATTAAGAATTTCAAAATTCGCATAAATAAATTAATAAAATTTTATCTTAAACACGTATATTCTGTGATCGTATCTTCCCTTTTTTCTTCAAATCTTTCAAAAACGATACATCAACATTAATGTAGCATCGTCAAGCAATGATCATAATCGACGATAAAATAAACGAAGACAATAAACAACTACATTTCTTAAAAACTTATTGACCTTCGGAATTCCAACGACCGTTCTCGGGACAGTACGCGACGGAGCGAAAAATCCCCCGGAAATACGTCTGTTATACGCCATCAAGCAAATTCGTATTTGGCGCGCGGCGCGGGGAGTTTCCGGTGGGTGTGGTGGGGGGGGGGGGGAAGGGAAGCAGAGCTGGCAGCACTGGCGACGCCGGCGCCCCCTGGCGGCGTCAAGATTAATGACGGGATAGGGGTGTGAATATGAAACATGAAGGCCCCGGTGACGGAACAGTGTCGCTGGCCGCAATTGCACATTTGCCGACGTCAAGTAGATTAAGATGTATCTGGAATAGAATCAGATTCCAGCAATTATGAGCGTCTCGGAGATACGTGCAGGGACTGGTTATTTTCAAAATGCATTAGGTTAATCAAAGCACCTATACCAATAGTTGATCCTTCATTTTAGTACTTAGTTGGTGGTCCTCATGAAGAAGCTGAACAAATTTGAGATAATTTAAACGCAGCAATAGAAATATTGATTTTATTATCTAACGTCATAGAATAATACAATACTCGGTGAATGACTTTTATTAATGTACAAACGCAGACCCATAAAAACATAATCCAACTATATGAATGTATTTTATTTAGAACTGTCGAAAATGTAAACAATATAATTACACTATTAGGAATGTAATGTCATCAATTTAAAACATCTGGTTATCATACAAACATTTTTAGATTTTTATCAATATTAGTAATGCGAAAAGAGCGCAGCAAATTCGTACTACAAGAATTGGCTCTGGTCTGAACTTTATGGAAATTCACAATAAATCTCCATTTGGTCAAAAAAATCATTTTTATCAAGCTCCAGTTCTATTTAATAGCCTTCCAAAACACATTATGTCGTCTAATTCCTTGTGTACTTTTAAAAAGAATGTTAAATTATTTGTGCTAGCCGAGGATTGCCAACATATTTATTCATCAGTTGATCATTGTCCTTTTAAATTAATGGCATAATATGTTGTATATGTATATTTTTCATCTTTTTCCTTTTAAAGTAATGGCATAATATGTTGTACATGTATATTTTTTCATCCCTCTCGTTATTGTAATTTTTTTTTCTTCTTTTTTCTGGTCCTTTTTAAATTAATAGTTTATTATGTTTTCTTTACGATCAAATTATCCACATATTATGATCACCCTATATGTATACTACATTATACTTTAATGAATTGACTGGAATTAGCTTAATAGATACCAAATTTTATAGAAACATTAACGTAACAATATTGTTCTCTCAAAATATAACCATTGTGTTATTTTTATTAATTTGTAAAAATTATTAACCTTAACACAGAATTGACCTAGTGAGGTTAAAATTTCTAACTTTAAAAACATACAACGTAAAGAAACAACAAACAAACAAAAGAACAATAAACTCACTTCAACTATAAAATTATTATTTTTTAATTTGTTACAAAAAAATAGAACATTTCAAATGATAACAGTACGCAAAATTACATTATGATTTTCCTAACTATTTAATTTTACTACTTTTTAGGTGAGCTCCAGTAGCTCGTATTTATAGGATAAGTATTTATATATATAAAAAAATAATGCTTCTATAAGCGATGTGTAAAAATATTCAAAAACTTATTGAATAACTATAATCATAATTCAACATACACAATAACATAATTCTAGATTCAAATTAACTACAAATATAATATAATATAATTTAATATAATTTTAATATAATTTTAGATACAAATATAATATAATTTTAGATACAAATATAAATACAAATATAATATAATTTTAGTTAATTAGTTCCAGAAAAATAAGAACAATAGCCAAAGTTTTATGTTTTTAAAATGCTAGACAATATAGATTAAGTAAACATACATTAAGGGTCGAATATATCACTATCCAATTTCAGGAAGTTAATTTGATTATTAATTTAAAATCTATTACTTGTTTGATATGATTTACTACTTATCGGTTTCAATTTTGAAAATAAAATTTCTGTGAACTTTAATACTTTGATCCAATGCGCAGGGAGTATTTCACGTCATATTTTAATGCTTATATAATCAAAATTAGTATGTGAAAATCAGATTACATAACCATTCACAAAATTGATTAATACTTGGCCGACTTTATATAACTTCGTTTGGTGATTAAATTAAATCTAATTCCCCAATTAGTAACACAAGTAAGAGTTTGAAATTTTTTGTAGTAATTATCACTTACGAGTTGAAAGAAAAATTAGTTTGTTGTAATAAAATAATCAATTATGCAAGATGCATTGTCACATTCAGCGGGCACTGAAGCGTGAGGGTGACGGGGGTGGTTCTGACGTCACATGTCACGTGACAGTGTGCAGGGACCTCAATGATTGTGTCATCCGCTTCATAACATGTGCCATGACTGCATTACTTTCCCCGATAGAGCGTAGGGGATGTGTGTCAAAGCTGTACCATATAAAATATTAAATAAACAGGTAGGTAAACGATTTGCCGTTCTAAGACAATAAGTACGCGGTGAAATAGATGAATAGGCTGTGCAAAGAAATTTTAGGCTCTTTTTATGCTAAATTTATTTTATAAATTGGCCACAATCAATATCAATAAAATCACTGGCTACTAAGGAACCCCAAAATTTTCCATATTCCTTTCCAAAGAACCAATATATTTTTCTCCCAACCTCTTATATGAATGCGTCAGTACAACATCCACTGTAGTGGTAAGATTCGGGACATTGTTGCGAAAGCCCCCAGAACTTCTCGAATTTACAAAATTTCTCGAATCTAGTTTTCACGTGACTTCACCAAACCTCATTTTCGCAAATTTTTAAAACACATTTTGTAGGATTGGGATTATCACCAATTTAAATGGATTGTTGGCTGGATAATTCTGTGGTTCTCCAATCCGCAGAACCCAAGGTTGCGTGATTACTCTCGGTGTGTAAAATCAGAATTTGAATATTTTAGATTTAGTTTTTATTTTAACAAACTCACGTCAGAATAATTTTATGAACAAAACAGATCGCGTACATAAGAGGGGATTTAGGGCTAAGCCGGTGGCTGAGACCAATGGAGAGAGAATGAAATGATGGTCGCGTGAGGCATCGCGCGCGAGGTTGTAATGTTACCAGTCGCACGTGAATGTGGGGAACTGTAAATATTATTGTTATTTCCGGAAGATGTGAACTTTCTATAAGTTACCCTGCGATATCTATTAGAATTTCACTTTTATTTTTGGGAATGAGTGAATTCAAATAATGGAAGCTGAAATTAACCCACTTCCCGCCATCCGACCGAGCTAAAAAATGGCAGTTAGACTCGCTGTCAGTGACCATGTTTTGTATTGTTGGCAATCAGGTCCGCACATGTGGACATATACGCATTTCCCAGAAATGGTATGACTTTACAGCAGTTAGTATATGAAATAAATATCGGTCTTACCCGATTGACATTTGGCGAGGTTAGTACAGTTGTCGACTCCAGTTCCTGTGTAGGAAGGTTTAAAAGACGTTTTAAAATAATTGTTTTGTACTATAAACACTTGGTTTTTTACTTGTTGATTTTTTACATATTGTTTTGGTGATCCTCTTTGCACACCAGTGAGGAGTAGAGCAGAAATAATCCTTTGGGGGGTCAACTGTCAAGGGTTCAACTGTCTGAGGCATCAACAGCCGGGAGGCAACTGTCAGGGGACCAAGTGTAATTTGAATCTATAATTTCTGGTGAATATTATTTTAAAAATTAGTTCTCGAAAACAATAATTTTGGGGTCGAAAATTTAATTTAATTTTTAAAGTTCGTAACAAAATACGTAAGCATATACACACATCAAAATATAAATAGTTTTTCATTGTTGTTATCTGTTTGTTTATAAAAAGTTTCGTCGTCTTTTCAAATACTGACTCCTGAAATATTTTAAGGCTTGGTGTAAGTATCATTAATATTAATAAATGTCAAACTAAAAGGAAAAAATATGCGAAATAGAAGAATGAATTTTTTTCATCGTAATTTTGGTCCATTTCATCATTTTTTCATTTAAATTCGCTAATTTTCAGGCCACTTCACTGTAAAGTCCTCGACAATCTGAACGAGGCTGTAGATTTGATGACGTAACATGAAGTACCGAAAAGAATTATTTTTCTGAAAAATGATTATTAATGCTTTATAAGGATCTGTCCAGTCTAAAAATAATGTTTTTTACCGTATTTTGTAATAAATTAATTGTAACTACCTGCAAAATTTTTTACTGTATTTCACCAATCAATTTGGGTAATTTTAAATTCACGTTGTTAACGAATTAAGCGAATGATACAAATAACATTTAAGAAATATAATAAAAGTTCGGTGAAATGATTTGTTGAGAGTGCGCCTGCTATATGCAATTTGCATAACATGTTGCTAAAACAAATCGAAATCCAGGTGCTTTCAATAAAACTTATCCAGTTCAAATACAAAATGAAATTCAAATTCCAAAAATAAATTTGTACAAGTTTACGGAAAGTACAAGGGGTATCTGTCACAATAATAACACAACAAGCTAACACAATTCACAAGACGTAGAATATAGAGGGTTTTCCAATAAGAGGTGTTATTTTGATATTTAATCGTAAAAGATCAATGGTTTCGTTGCTTGTGTGGCTCGTAGCGCCGTTTTGTTAAAAGAAAATTTTGTCCAGATTAATACCATCCAATTTTGGCCATAAAAAATCATAAATCATCTCTCAATAGCGCAATCCATTCACCGTAACTGTTGCTCCAGCCTCATTTTCGAAAAAGTAAGGTCCAATGACTCCGCCGGACCAAAAACCGCACCAAACAGTCACACGTTGAGAATAGAGAGGCTTTTCAACAATAACTCTTGGGTTTTCCGAGCCCCAGATGCGATAATTTTGCTTGTTGACTATAATTGGGGTAGGTTGCGAGGCTGAAGTTATTGTGAAGGTGATGGAGATAGGGAAGATAGAGATAGTTGGATTGCGGACTTTCCAAAGGAAAATTAACTAAAACCATAGTTGACAGCTCTTCTTCCTCTCTGCTATGTGAGAGCGCCACAAGAATCTGTGCTATCATTGACGCTGTTTTTGTTGCATTTCAACGATCTCGTTGAAATATTATTTTGTTTGCTTGTCGTATTAAATTTTTTTCCGTAAATATGGTTTTAGTGTTTTACTGGCAACTGGCAAGCTTTCTTTGCATAAAATTTTACACACAAAATTAAGCTGTACAAATAATAAATAAGGATTTTATGCAAATCGAAGAAATTACTTTTATATGGATGTCATCGTCATCTCTTTATCCATCTTACGTGGCATTTCACTTCCAAATAACAATACCACTTGTCCGATAATTGCTGTGTTTTGTATCTGATAGTATTATTATGCGATCGTCTGGACGTTTTCGGCCCTTTCATTGGTCGAATTCAAATCGTATGTTTCGGGTAAATTCCGCATAGTCTTCGCGCAAAAAAATTAAATCACGGGTCTGCAAGCAAAAAAAAAACCATTCTGCCCCTCGATTTTAACCGACCGTAATGTTCATTGCGGGTTGCAGGCGACAGGACCCAAAAAATGAAGACCCGATTTCATACTGAAATACACACGGCGACCAAAACTGCAAAACTCACCGGAAAAATCCCGCCGTAGTTATATTTCCAAGCCTCAGGTTCGCCAGTAAAAAAAATTGTTTTGACAAGGAAACTTTCGTGCCAAAAATATACATTTTTTTTTTGCCGTGGCGACGTTAGATAATGTACTATTTTTTGGATCGCCTCATGTCATACGAGATTTTTTCATAAAGATCGTTTTTGCTCATATAATTTTTGGATAATATCGAAGAAAGTATGTTTTAGAAAGTTAATATCCCATTGGATTAATAACATTACAATAAAAATTATCATTATCACAGCAGGGCATCGTGACATCGGGAATGTCAAATGGGACAGAGGAAATGTGCAGTCGGACACTGCAAATGTCCTGTCGGACAGAAGAAATGTCCGTTCGGACACTGCAAATGTCCTGTCGGACAGAGGAAGTTTCCGGTCGGACACTGAAACTGTCCTGGCGGAAAGAGGAAGTATCCGGTCGGACATAACAAACGTCCTGTTGGACATTGGAAATGTTCGTTAGGACATTTGCAGTGTCCTATCGGACAGAAGAACAAGCGTAGTTGAATTATTGAAGCTTATAGAATTGATCCTTAAAAACAAATGAACTCCTGTTTAGTATCAAAAAGTATTTTTTTTTTTAAATTTTTTAGGAATTATCCCAATAAAATAATTGTTAATATATTTTTTTAATGTATTTACTTTGAGAAACTTTTGGCAAGAGCGTTATATTATTTCACCTAAATATGTAGATTTTTACTTTTTTTGACTTATCCCAATATCCAAACTTATCCAAACTCGGTCTACCTATAGAATCAATAAATTACAATCACTTGATGAAAGAATTAAACTTACTTAAACTATCAGATAGAAGACTTATTTCCGATTAGACTTTTATTTTTAAAATTGTCAATGGTATTATAGACAGCCCTGATATATTAAGCCTAATTACCTTCCATATACCCACTAGAACCACTCGATCCAAAATTCTTTTTAATTTTAATAACAATATCAGGACTGCGTCATTTAGAAACTCGCTTATACCTAGATTGCATGCAAGTGGCAATGCTTTCTCAGAAGTAGTAGATGTGTTCAACTGCACGGAATATAGTTATAAGAAGGCTATAATAACATACCTCTGTCGTAATTATCAATGTTATTAGGCATAATACCATTCTATTCATAAGTTATCACAGAACCTAAACTATGCACTTACATCAGATATCAGACAGAAGAGTGTTATCTAATAATTTTATATACTTATCAAAACTATAATTTTTCCCAAAATTGTTATGAGATGTCTTACTGACAGCCCTGATTCAATAGAGCTATTTCTTAGTTCTCAGCAAATTCAACCAAATTCAATATTGATGGTAACAATAACCTCAATACTAAACTACTGTACGGATTGTAAATAAAAATGCTAATGTATCTACCTATGTATACCAGATGTTATTTTTGTTTAATTTTCAACATAATTTCTCAGTAATTATTCTGTTTAACATAATACTGTTTCGCTCCTGTGAACCACTGTAAACATAAATCATGTATATTGTAAAAGCCTTTTACGGCGTCTAAATAAATAAATAATAATACCTAATATATTTTAAAATAAATGTAATTACTTTGACAATCTTTTGGTAAGAGTATAATATTATTTCAGCAAAGTTATATGTAATATTGTTGATATTTTTTATTTCCAGATTATGTATATATAAATACTTTGCAATTCAATTTCGATTTAAAAATAAAATCATTTCAGTAGTATGGGAGAGTATGGGAGTACATTTTTCTCATTGACGAGATTTATGTTGGGGTGAAGTGTGTTCTTTCAATGTCCGCGCTTTGACTACTGCAAAATGTTTTTATATAATATATCTTACCGTTGACCTAATAATATCAACCTATTAAATGAAACTGTTGTTAGTATCACTTAAACTCGACGAAGCCCAATCAAATGCCGCCCGCAGGGCCTAGCAGCAAATAAACCGCGGAGTGGGTTTTTAACTGCTAGTCATTATTCACTGGAGAAGAATACTAGCGCCTAATATAGTCACGGCTCCCTAAAGGTTTCTACTTTCTATTATTCTATTAATTTTATCATTTTATTCTATTTTATTTTCAATTTATTCTGTTTTTTTTCTTTGTTTTTCTGTTCTATTTTTTTGTTTTTGTTTTTGATCATATATTTTTTGTATCTCTATATGGAATGTGTGGGACTGCACTTAACTCCCCACGTACCGGAATAAACACTTTTATTATTATTATTATCATTCTGATTTTTTATGCAAATATTCTCGAGTTACGAAAAATCTGAAATCACTAATATGAATAATTTACAATAAAAACACATAAATTTGCTATTAACCACTTTAATTTTATTTATACTCTATCGTCTTTGGAAGAACCCTTCCTTCTTAGGAGAAAATTAAAATAATTTTTAATGTTCTCCTGATGAAAGGCTTGTTCTTCCGAAAATGAATCGCGAGTGTAAATAAAATTAAAGTGGTCAATGACAAATTTATGTTTTTTATTTTACTCTAAAAAATGTTAATGTCTCCTATTATCACCACGGAAAATGGAAAATGTCGCTTGTGACGTGATGGAGGACTTCGTCAGCCGAGGAATTGAACACATGACGCCTTGTTGGACTCAGACGCGAAGCCAAGTCAGCCACTGACCGATAATCAATTCACATCTTTGAGAGAGGGTAGGAAACGTGTCCTTGTAGTGCGAATGCTTCCTATGTGTAGGTTTAATTAAATAATCATGCACCGTAGTAAATATCGCAATGAAAACGCAGCACGTTTCTTCCATACAATGCGAGTGATATGTCATAACATTATGTATGCCAGGAGCGCAGAGTGTCGAGTCGGTATAGACGGTGTAATGCCACGGTTTAATTATTTAGTCAGAGCGCGTATGTTTTTAATTAACTCCGCTAACGAGGACCATTAATATGTACGTTCTCTTTCGGTGGCAGCTACACACATTTCTCCTTTACTTCAAAAAATATTGTAAGCCAGCCGGCGCGGAAATGGAAATTCGTCGCGATCGGATTGAGTTATACCGAGTAAGTAAATTAGAGTTCTCGTGTAAAGGGTGGTTTAAAATTTTTAATTTTGAAAGCTTTGAGAGAAGGTAGTGTGTTGTACTCAACGCTGTGGTAAATAAGTCATTTAAGTGTAGAAAACCATGATTTTTTTGTATAGAATATCGCTGTTATCCTCTCCTCTTTCTCAATTTAAATATATTTATATTTATGTTACACTTAAAAAGTGTCCTGTGTCTAGAGCTACAGTCTAAAAATAGCGGAGCTATTCGTTACTTGGTTGGGCAGCGCTGCGGAGCGGTTTAAGGTAGGAGCTGTAAGAAGGGTTTTATTAATGGGGGTCTTAAAGATTACTTGAAAGAGGTAAAATTGATGATTGTAGGCATTATTTTTAACCTTAAACAGAAAAACTGAGCAACAGTTATCAGTGGCAGCTCTACTTTATTTCAGTTTAAAGCTTAGTTTCAGGCATAACTGCGCCAACTTGATAAAATATACCTACTGATTAAAATTCTGCTCATTTAAGCACTTGGTTATTACTTTGGGGTTCAATTTTTCATTGTTCTTTTTTGGACAATTCTTCTGACAGACTTGCGGTGTCCATCGTCAGGTTAAACAAAAGCACACGTGACAGCTGATCCCATTTGCAACATCTCCTCTTTATCACAAAACGGTGCAATCAATAGAAAGAGAGGTTAAATCAGAGCTTATATTGAAGGGACCTACCCTAACACATAATTATTTTGGCTGCAAGAGACCTAGTTTAAATCCGATGGTAATGAAACAGTTTAACACTAACATTTAGATTCCAGTTTTTTATGTGCAGAAACTGTTAGAAAAGCCATAAATATGCAATGCAGATATTGCTTACGGAACATGGGTATTAACCATATCCACATTTTCTTGGCACCGGTTTGTCGGTCGTAAAAACAGACGATATTGGAAATAGTCCCAAGAAGAGCCAAATATATTTAGTCCATGTAACTATGGAATTGGATAAATAGTCATATCTTCAAATTAAACAGTATTCCGTTTCTTTAATTGGGTACTTAGAAAGAAAACATTATTTTAAAATATGTATCGTACAATCGTACATAATGAAGACGCCAATTTATATTTCCATATTATTCAAAAAGCTCAGACTTTGAAATGAAAATGTAAAGCAATTCTTGTGCCTTAACTTTCGGGAAGACTTTGAGGGAGCAAATTATCGCCAATCAAAAATATTTTAATTTTCTTTGATTTCTCTTTCATAGATTTCTGCGAGCAACGGTTATACATCGAACGTTAACACAACGGTGGTAAACGATCCAGCCGTTTTTCGTTATTCGATTCAATTTTGAAATTTGGAAAACGACCGTCGGAGCGCAAATTCCAAAGCTTTTGAAATTGGCGCCGGAAGTCGCCATTTGGCGGCCGGCGCAAGCATATCCGGTGGTTCCCGTAATTGGCGGGAAAGTGGTAAGCCTGTGTTTAAACAACGAAGGTTTTACGCGGGTCGCATATTTATTTTTCTTTGATCCCATAAAGGATTTCCTAAAATTGTTAAAGGTCTAAAAGACCCAATAAAAGGTGATGTAAACAGCATTTGAATGGGAAAAATACGCGTTTATCAATATTTTACAACAAACAACAAACATATATTGTCGTTCAAGCACTATAATGTTGTGCGATATTATAATTGTAGTGTTTGTGAAGCTGATTTTGTTAAATAATATTTACTTCCATCGCTTTTCAAAAGAAGAAATTCACCTGTCGAATATTAGTGAATATGAAACATTCGATGACACAATAAAAAAATGGTTACGCTATGAAATATATATAAGATACAAGGCACATTACACTCATACTGTGATGGACTCGCCCTGGGATAAATTTTTTTTATTGTTGATTTATTATGGTGGGAAAGAAATTTTCAGTTGATTTCACGAAGTAGGAGTTTACCAGATGTTGGCCTTAAAGCTGCTTTAGAAACAAGTGTTTAGATTTATTAGGGTAGAGAAAAAAAAATGGGAACATGCACTGTATCGGCAGAGACCTCCGTGATGGTGGTCGATAATAGTAAGCCGAGCTAAAATGCTGGTGGGCCAACACGCCACTGGACTGGGGGTAGTCAAGTTTCATCCTTTGAACAAAGAATTAGACTTTACTGGAGAAGTAACAATTTATTGGTTTTGAAACGATTTAAAATTAATGTGACAGGTTCTAGGGCCATAATTGATGTGTTCCTTTAGTGCATTTCTGTCTTTTGAAAACAAAAAGCATTCAGAATTCAAAAGAACATAAATTAGAAATCGCATATGGTGATTTGGGGGGTTGGTTTGAGAAGGGGGAGTCTGGATTTGAAAGCGCGGGGAGACGGTCAAGACAGTTAGCGTTGAAGATCGGAAGGAGGAAGTCGATAGTCGTGGTTAGAAAAAGCGGTTCAAGACAGTCTGCGTTGAAGGTCGGAAGAAGCAAGTCGATAGTCGTGGTTAATGAGCCCGGGCGGGGAGACGGTCAGCGTTGAAGAACGGGGGAAGGAAGTCGATAGTCGTGGTTAAGGAGCGCGGGCGGGTAGTCAGTTTTGATAGTCAGGTTTTGAAAACGGTGGGAGACGGTCAGGAATAATCAGGATCGGTCAGCGTTGAAGGTCGGAAGAAGCAAGTCGATAGTCGTGGTTAAGGAGCGCGGGCGGGTAGTCAGTTTTTGGGAGTCTGGATTTGAAAGCGCGGGGAGACGGTCGAGACAGTCTGCGTTGAAGGTCGGAAGAAGGAAGTCGATAGTCGGAGGGTGAAAAAAGCGGTTCAAGATAGTCAGTTTGAAAACGTTGGGAGGCGGGAAATAAAGTCAAGGGGGTCAGAGTTTCAAGGTCTGGGAGACGGTCAGGAATAATCAGGATCGGTCAGCGTTTTAAGATAGTCGAGTTAGTAAAAAACTAGGAAGCGCGTCAACAAGAATTAATCGTCGGGACGCGAACACGGCTAAAATCATTTAGTGTAGAAGGTGCGGTTTTCTAACAGCATGAGTTTTCTGCATGTGACTGTGTTTGTTTTTTTTTTAATTATTTGGATTGTTGACACTAAGATGTATCGGTAAGTCTATTATAATCTAATTATTAACACTTATTTCCTTAATGTAAACCGAATAATCCAATTGTATTTTGAAGTAAGGGTATTTAACTTGAGCACTATAGGTCCGGACCTGTTAGCAAGGGAGGCCATAAATCACCTAATGCATTGAAGTGACCGGGTCTTGGCGATTACAAAAGGACTAAGAGCGGTTACCCTGAAGCCGCTTAAGATCATTCAACAATAGACATTGTTTATGAGCTAGACAATTTTGTTTTCTGCAATTTAAGATGATTTAATAATTCTCCAGTAATAATATTTAACGATTAGGTTATACGGAATTCATAAAATATATTTAATTAAATATAACTTATTCAAACATCACTCTTTTCATTCATTTTTGAATCGGGATAACGCAGCGGGTTACAGCTAGCCGCCGGGAGAATTCATCTGTCTGGCATTCCTATTCTATGAAGTGAGATTTTCATTTTTCATAAGTTTGACGGGGACGGAGTGTACGAATTTTCCGTAGGCTGTCCTATCTTACCAAAGCGACAAAAGCGAAGGGAACGAAATTTGTAATTTGGCTTGCCTAATAGGGACTCTTGTGTTAGCAAAGTCGATAACCCTGGATACCGATATAACGTCTATTTTAGTATAGCAGCGCCGGCTTTTTCCCCTGCTATTGGTGTGGTTGAGTTATTCCCGTACAAGCACCGGTTTCTGTCGAAGGTGTTGGCGGACCAGCCTTAGATAGTCACCTGGAATAGACCCCTGTTTCGAGTATTTTCAGCTGGTGAGAGGACGCTTTCACTGAGTTCAGATCGAAGGGAACGAAAATTGCTAATGGGCTTTCCTACTTGAGTTAGCTGGTAGACGAAGGAACAAAGCGGATAAGGGCTATGCTATTCTTGGCTGGCGTGTGAGGAGGATTTTCTCGCTGACAGAACGAAGGGATCGTGACTAATATGAAGTTGTTTCGGCGCTTTCTGACGTCCTTCCTGTCAAATTCAATAAGTATTTACCCCACTATAGGAGGAGAAGTCATCCAGAATTAGGTTGGAAATTGACTCCGACTGAAACCGTTTGAGCTGACGGAGATCGGATGATTTCAGATTCACGACCTGATGATTCCAGTATCCCTGATCCTTAGCGCCGGAAGTCGAGGATGTCAATTTCTACCATTCTTTGATATTTGAAGCGAACGGAGGGTAACAAACGATAGAGCGAATGACCATGACTTTGAAGTGGGGTAAAATCTCCCGTCTAGGAAACATTCGTTATGTCGGATGGACGCCCCGTTCAAATTAAATATTGACATGACTATTTTGAGTGTGGACGAAAGACTTGAAGTATGTTCTGTATTGTACATATGATAAATATGTGTCATTACCTCTACTGGAACGAGAAGCTGTATAGACTGGAGCCAGGAGCTATTTGGAGTAGCGTGACTGCAGAGGCGAAGTCGAGCAAACTGAAGCTGAATTCATCATTATCCTTACGAGCGTAAACCAGAGGGGTGTTCACGGGACTCCCGAACTCCTGACGTTGCTGATGCAAACCACTTCAGTATATGTTTATGTTTGAGGTTAGTAGAGTGGACTCCTAATTTTCGGCATGCTGGCGAAGCTCAACTCATCATCGATTTGGGGGAGGTTGACGCGACCTAAACCTCGCGCTACCCACGTGGCCCAAATGGTTCCTGACACCAGGCTATCATGCCACCGGACCAGAGCAGCTCCTTGTACCTAACGGTATAAGATGAATCTTCATCATTCATCATCAACATCAACATCAACAGCTACCACCAAGGACCCACATTCCACCTTCATCACCCTCCGGCAGGAGGCAAAACATGTCATTATCTCATCTGTCGCTGAGCGATATTCAATTCATTTCTGGAGGTGTTGGGATTGGACCATCAACTTGGCTGCTCTCGAGCTGGTCACGTTGATGGGTGGGATTTGGACGGAGACCAATCGAAAGCAACACATGTTTTGTCTCTAGCTATTCCCGAAAATACCTACTCATAGAAATAACTCACAAAACTAACAATCCATAGTCAAATCATTAACTTAGAATCTTGTGCATCTTGAATTGAATTGTCTATAGTGAATTTCATGTACTTAATTTGTAATTAATTGTCTCATTATATTAGTACATTATCAACTGCAGCAACCGGAAACGTTTGGGCGAGCAAACAAGGTAGGAAAAGGTAGTTAAAATCAGGGTAGTCGGTCATTGTCTTATTTTCAAACCATACAGAATGTAACACGCCTCATCTAAAAAGAACCAAAGTTACCACAACCAATTAAAAGGATCCTTCAATGAATTAATCCCTGTCGAAACAAAAAATTGACACAACGTGACATATTAATTCGTTAAGATTGAAGGGTTGATAAACCGCGAGAAGAGCCAAATCAAACGAGCAAAATTGTTAATCCGTTAACAAGAACTTCGTTAAGAAGATCTATCTGGCTTCTTTCCTTTGGTTTTGACCAAAGGAACGTTAAAAACATTACAATACTAATCGACCAAAAAATTGTAACACCATATATGAAAAGGATAGCCACTCAAAGAATATGTTAATGAATGGTCGCTAAAGTATGTCCACTGGACCTAGTGTCTATTTTATTTTATTTTAGCGACTCTAAAAAAACAATGTAACAAAATATTATGGTTGATTTATCAATAGTTTACACATAGTAGTACAATAGAATTGGATGTTTAAATCCTTCTCATTATGGTGTCGAATGCTGAAGGAGATTATATTTATTAAATTCCATTTTCTTTGTGCTCTATGTTTTTTTGAGATTTTTTAGAAAGCCTTGTAGTTTTTTCGCTGACCTCTTCATTGTATATTTTCTTTATCTTTATTCTTGGATTGTATTCATTCAACTTTTCTATTCATTTTATATCTGAATAAAGGATATTTTGGAGTTTTGTTGCAAAATAAATGAAGCTTTATAACATGGAATGTCATTAAATCCATTTTGATTCGATCTAGTATAGTATTACAATGTGTATAACGTATTTTCACTTGATTTATTCAATTTAGCATCGGTCAAAACACTCGAAAAAAAAATAAATAGGCAATTCGATCAAAGAATTATTAATTACTTTATCGATTGTCATCACGCTTGGACTTGAATAATGTTACGCATTACGAAGTAATATTTCACAAAATCCATGCACCAACATTTTTAAAATTATTTTATTATAGATCATTGTTACATTAATACATACATATTTTGCAAAATATAATATTAAGGTTCATAATTGGTCATGTATACCTTATCAGAAAAGAGAAGCTCTTGTGCCTGATAAGGGAGCCAAGATTCTTACTTAGATTCAATGTTATAATATTATGTTATGTGTAAAATATAAATGTAATATATATATACAAATTTTTTTTTAATATATGTTTTTTTGGAAAAAAAGTTTGATTTTATTTATTTGTTCTTGTTGGTTCGTAATACAGCGCAATTCGGAAGGGAGATTATTGTAGTTTTTTATGGCTTGGTAAATATAATGGTTTTGCATTTGAGTTGTTTTAAAGATTGGCGTAATAAATTGATTTCCATTTCTCATCAGTTTGTAAAATTCTTGATATTCTGTGTTACTTTTTTCTTTAGACATTTTTATATATCACTTTTCATTTCTTTACACATCCGAAGTTAGTACGTTTAAAATACAGAATTTTTGCTTGCCTGCTTTCAAAATCTTTAAAACAGCTTTTAAACAGGTTTCAACATCTTTAAGAATGGTAGAAGTAATTGGCTTTTTAAGAGTTGTTAGATGTTATTAAATATTGTAAAATTATATAATTTCTTATTATTATATTTTTAAATATTAAATAGATCAAAAGATTGTCAGTTTTTTCTATGTCCCATTTCTACACTCAATTAAACAAGATCCGATTTCGTTAATAATTTTAGGTATGTAATGGTTAATTTGGTAGTTTCATAAACAGCTTACATAATATATTTTTGGAAAAATATAGTTTTCACGTGGATTTCGACAAGCATTGAAAAAAATTACCATTACCTTTCTGGTACAAATCCTTTAGTTCCATTCCGTGATACTTATTTATTTAGGGCTTTTTTACATAGAAATAGTTTATAAAATTGTAAAACAACACTTTTGTATATTTTTTTGTAAAGAACTGTACTGCGCCTGCAACAATCTTTTGTATTTATTATGTGAAAAATTGAATATGTTCATTGAAAAATACACATTATATCCCTCCATTTGGCAGTGAAAACACATTTGTTATGTTATTTAGTCCTAGAATTTCTGTACAAAAAAGAAAATTGCCACTTCTAGTAATCTGATATTCGTGGAAATTTAAAAATAAAACGTTAAACTAACGGAATGCTAAGCATAAAAAATTTAAAAAAAAACATTTGCAAACTTGGGTAAACGCCCAAATATGAGACAATGCACTAAAGTGAATAAAGTAAAGAGCCTGTAGGCCAAGATGGAGTTGTTTGGAGGCCAATCCTCTCTCTGACCGCACGGTTAGTTTGTTTGGTCAAAAAGGTTTACAAACTATCAGGGAAGGTTTATCGAGGCGTTGTAGTATTATTGGCTCCAGTTTCAGAAAGCCATAATATTTTCCCAGCTGACCTGTTTCCCAACAATAGAAGTAAATGTTTATATTTTAGTATTCCACCTTTGTACAATCGATATTGGTTTATAATCAAAATAATTTCTCAGAAATTCGACTACTCGATTGTTACGTAGTTTACAAGGCATGAAAGAGAATTGATTTATTTATTTATTCATTTACGGACAAATAGTCCATTAACAACATATTAATTACACGAATAAGTTTTATAAACAGAGATGACAGTGAAAGGAGAGCATATATAAATGAGGAGCGAAGACAATAACAATGACAATAATAATATAAAAGTAAGAATGGGAGATAATAATAAGTCAAAGCATGAAGATGGTTCAAAGGGCATTAGAAATTAGACATTGCGTATTGACTGTCGAAAGTCATTTAGGCATATACCACAAAATTCAATGCTTTGACTTGACAGTGAGTTGACAAGTCTCGACATTCTGGACAAAGGAGAATGGTATCCATAATTGGTAGAATGTTGATTGACGAACAGCAATTCATTATTTCGGAGTCTACGGGAAGGGATGTTGAATTGGATAAGTTGCAACAAAGCAGGTGAGTCTGTAATACCATTGATAATCTTAAATATGCAAATCAGATCAGTGTCCCTTCTACGTTTCTCCAAAGAAGAAATGTTTAAAGTTTGTTCAACTTCATCATATGAGTACTCTCCTCTTTCAAGACCCAACCTCCAAGCGATTCCTCGTAGGAAGCGATGTTGTACGGATTCTATGTGACAGATGTGGACAGCATAGAAAGGAGACCAAATAACACTAGCGTATTCAAGGTGAGGGCGAACTAACGAGCAGTAAAGAGTTTTAAGGGTACTTATATGTTTAAAGTCAGAGGTTATTCTATGAACGAAGCCAAGTAGTTTAAGTGATTTGTTAACAATGTTGTTAATGTGCTCACGGAAAGAAAGTTTGCAGTCTAGAGTGACCCCAAGATCCTTGATAGATGTAACAGTAGATAAACAAACATTGTTTAATTTATAATCAAACTGAATAGGTTTTTTGGTTCTATAAAAGGACAAAATTTTACATTTATCAACATTAAGTTCCATGCAGTTTATTTTGCACCAATTATTAAACGAGTCAATATCACGTTGAAAATGTAAGCAGTCAAGGTAGGATTTAATTATCTGAAGAATCTTATTATCATCCGCAAAAAGCCAGAAGCGTGTATGAGAAAAAACTTTGGTGATATCGTTAATAAAAAGGTTGAAGAGAAGCGGGGCCAAATGAGCTCCTTGGGGAACGCCGGACGTTACGTCAATGTTAAAGGATTCAAAGTTGTTTATTTTAACCCTTTGTTTTCTATCGCTCAAGTAAGAGCGAAAGAATGATAACAACGGGTTTCTAATGCCTATAGCATAAAGTTTGGCCATGAGAATCGAGTGATTTACTTTATCAAAGGCTTTGGAGAAATCAGTATAGAGTACGTCAACCTGAGTGTTGTCTTCCAAGGCTTTAACAATGGTATTTGTAAAGGACAATAAATTAGTTGTTGTAGATTTCGCCGATCTAAATCCATGCTGTTCATCAATCAGAACATTTTTGAATATAGGAGTGATTTTCTTTGTAATTATCGACTCAAATATTTTTGGAATACAAGATATAATTGATATTGGTCTGTAATTTTCAATGTTTGACTTGTTCCCGGACTTAAAAATGGGTCGAATATATGAAATTTTCCATGAATCAGCAAATGTTCCAGATGAGAGTGATAAGTTGTACAACATACAAATTGGGTTAGATAATGAATATTTACATTCTTTTAGCAAGATTTCTGGAATGCCATCAGGTCCGGTACTTTTTTTTTTAGAAAGTTTACTTAAAGATTGGTAAACCTCTACAAGTGAGATTTGGCAATCATTCAAGTCAATGTTGTAGTCATAGTTGAGTGGAGGGTGTGATGAAAGGCTTTAAATCACAGTGAAAAAAAAACAGATAAACCATAGCTGCAAAAAAATATGCAAATTATTTATGAAAACGGACATGCTAACGACATCTGGCGGAGAAAGAATTGATCCAGCTTGCTTGCAGTAGACACCTGTAATAGTTGAAATTAAATCAAGGTTCCGGGACTTAAGCAGAGAGGTCGTAAAATCGTCTAGGACGACTGGTACTTCCCCTTTCCTAGGCCAAAAAAATAAATATTGAAGGTTGTCAACCAATAGATCTGAACAAAGAGCTATAAAATTTTGAGTAACCAATCAGTGAACGGAGAGGCGTACACCAAATACAGACAAAGGAATGAACTGTGGATCGGGCAATAAAAAAGATAATTAATGGCTTCTTCTTTCCCACAGAAATTAGAGGTGAACGCACTTTAGGGTCAACATCGACTTTCAAGGTGACAAACTCCTGGGAATGTTTACAATGACTGGGACATTTATGGGGTATCGAACCGTTGAAATCGAGTGCTTTGAAGATTTTACAAATTGTAAAGCGCACACACAAAAATGCAATGAAAAAAATTATAAACGCGATAGTATAAAAAAAGGACGGAAAAGCGAAGGAAAGTTACTGGCGGAATTTCAACTGTAGTGCAATTATTTATGATAGAAGGAGGGTGTCATGTTCGATAAAAATCGTACTAAAGAGAGGAGTGAGTGTTGGAAACAATGGAAATTAATCGTTATCAATTTAAGATGAAACGGACATATTGGTAAATCAATCTTGAATGAAAATCTCGCAAAAAAAATACACATTTTAGAAAAGTGCGGCGATCGAATGGAAGGTTAATACAGATATTTTGGACTGCTACGAAGGTCCTAGGGACGTGAAAATCGAGTATCAGAAGAAGACAGTAAAACTAAACATATAGCGATAGATTAAATTCAGGAAACGTAGGCATTTTTCATGATTATTAGGTTAGATATATATTAGAGTTACCCAATATTACGGAGGGATCGAAACAAGATAAAAGGTTGGCGGTCTCATGTATATTTTGAAGGATAAACAATCGGAATTTGAACATGATTTTTATTTACGTTAAGGTAATAAACGATTAGAAAAGCGATTAACTTTAACGTTGGTCTTATGAAGTATTTAGATTAGTCAAAAGAGATTAAAATTAATAGGTTTGAAATTAAACTAAATTTACGAGTCTAGTACCAAAATTTTAAACATAAACAGATGTCAATGCATATGTTTTATGTGAATTCTGGTATGAGAAAGATAGAAAATTGGGCGGAGATTGGGTCAGGCAATAAAAATGACAGATATCCCATAGTCTAATTAGGTATATCTCCCATAGAAGTGTGGAAAACTATATATTAATTAATAATAAATGAAGTATGAAATTTCCCAGCAGACCACACACATCGGGAAAAGTGGAGAAAAGATAAAAGGAAGGGTAAAGAACGGAGATAAAGAATAATCCAAGTGGGAAAAAGTGATACAATTCAAATTTATCCGTGAAATAAATAAATACGACTTGGAAAATTAGTAATTATAAGAGTTATGAGAAATGACATAAGAATCAAGAAGAAATTGTGCAAGAAAACGTCGCGGATAAAAATAAAATTCAAAGATAAAGGAAAAACTCAAATCTGCGACAGGGAGATAGAAAGTACGGGTGGAAATGGAAAAGCTCACATAAGTAACAATAAAATTAAGTAGAATTTAAACAAATCGAAATTCAAAAATGCGTAGTAAAGATTTCGACATGGATTTAAACAATTTTCGCACGAGATGCATAAAATTGAGATCTGTATATATGTTATTGAGGACGGACCTATCGCGAATTGAGAAAAAAAAGGAACGCAAAATCATGAGATTTTAACTACATTTTTGTATGAACAGAGGACAAAGAGAGCTTGGGCGATTAACACAGACTCACCCGATTCGGACCCTATTAAGTTAGCGACGTGAGATAAAAATTGACCGTCACCCAAAGCCGGACAACAGAAGATCGTATGTAGGAACGATCGATATTGATGGAAGGGGTGTTTGGATTTACGAGTTGATAGGAGATAGAATTAAGCATCAAGAGAAATTCAGATACGTCTTTTGGAACCTGAGAGGGGTATAAAAGATGGAACACATCAGTCAGGAGACAGTCGCGCCGAGGATTTGAAAAGTTGTTACGTGGCAGTACTACGTCTATTGGTAAAATTCTAGTGAAATAATCTAAGTGTTAAATTCTGAACAAGTCCCTGGACTTAGAAAGTTTTGTAAAAAGTCTTAAATTCAGTTTCTAAATTCTGAAAACCCCACAAGTGAAGTTTTGTTAAATCAGTTTAATTTGGTTAAACAGTGAAAATAAATATAATTTAAACTCAGTGCTTAAAAGTGTTAAGTGAAGTGCAGAAAGTGATTACGGAATTAAGAATTTAATTAAAATTTAAAAATAATTATTTCATTCAAAGTGGAAACATTCAAATTCAATTAAGAGTTTTCGGAAATCTAAAGTGAACGTGATCGCGTATTGATATTTAAAAATAGATTATAATTTAACGTCAATTTGGTTAAAAAATAATAATAATAGTAATAAATACTTCATCTTAGGTTAAAAGAAACACAAAAACAAAAAAAAGGATTCGATAATAATAAACGTTTAAATCTTTGTTCTAAAATTAACAGTTAGAAAAAATTTAATTTATTAATAGTCGAGTAAATTAAAAGTTTGCACAATTTGGAATAAATTTTCTTATCAATTTATATAAAAAGAAATTTAGAATTAATAAATTGTTCAATTAAAATCCATCGTGCGTATAGCGACAGTGTTAAAAGTGTTTGTCGTTTTAACCGGAATTTTAATCATCAGTCTACCATTTCGAAAAAAGTATTTTAACAGCTATCATTCAAAAGCTTAAACTAGAAAAGTGTTATTAAATCAACGGGTTTTCTGGATTAGGATTTCGTTCGGAAGAAAAATTAAATATCAGCTAATTTATACGATTCAAGCGAGAATAAAATATTAAATAGGAATAAATAGTCGAAAAGATTTATTTTGAAATTAGTTGAAAAATACAATTAATTAGGTAGGATTTCTTCATCAAGGTTGTTGTGTACTACCCGACCGGAAATACCTTGACGTGGGTGAGTTTTCCTTTTATAAATAATTTTCAGGTCCCAGGAGACACAGAAGGGCTGTGAAGTGGAAGTATATCAATTGAATATTAAATTAAAACAACAAAACAAAGAATTACACATTAATATATGTATATTGTATATTTGTATATATATTTATAAATATAAAATAAAATTTTGTATATAAAGAATATATATATGAGTAATGTAATTATATATATATGTATTTTATTTATTAATCGAAACATCGAAATGGTAGCGATTTTTAATACCTACCCGAGGACATATCTATATTATTGAAAAAGAAAATATGTATTTATTAATATTCAAGACCATGTAGAATCATATACCTTATATTTATTTATTAATATATGTAATCTTATTTAACGTATTTTGACAATCGAGATATGTGTACATATATATATATTTATATTATTTTCACCTAACTTCTAGTAAATTTACTAAATTCGGAAAATGAAAAATAGTTTAACTTCAATAAAGGATTTAAAAATATTTTAATTAATAGTGCACAATAAAAGTAAAGAGGCACAAATGACTTCTAAGGAATTTTAAAATAAACAAATCTCACATTTAGGTTAGTGTGTCAGGAGATGTTTATATTATTTGTTTACAAAACAAAGGATCACTGGAGAATTGGGTCAACCGCATAGTTTGAAAACGACCTTGGCCATAATTAGATAGTCACAAAGGATTTTATTAATTACCCGAAACAGCTGGAAGATGCGTGCTCTCAAATACCTATCAATCACAAACGACAATTGAAAAATCACGGGTTAGGCAGATTTATATCAAAAAATTACATGAAACATTTAAATATCATTGATTAGATAGTCGCATAGATTTTTATTAATTACCCGAAACAGCTGGAAGATGCGTGTTCTCAAATACTTATCAATCACAAACGACAATTGAGAAATCACGGGTTAGCCAGATTTATATCAAAAAATTACATGAAACATTTGAATACCATTGATTAGATAATCGCACAGTTTTTATTAGTTACTTGAAACAGCTGGAAGATGCGTGCTTACAAATACCTATCAATCACAATCGACAATTGAAAAATCACGGGTTAGTAGGATTATATCGAATAATTATACGAAACATTTGAATATTATTGATTGGGTGCTCATACAGAACCCCATCAGTTGCCTGAGACATTTGAGAGTCGAGTACTCTCTAATGTGGCAATCAACTACTTGAAACAATTGGAAAATCACGGGATAGGATGAACAAAAATTAATGTTGAACCCTGGAGGTAAAATTTAAAACAAATACAGTTCATCAATAGGAGGCAGTGGTCGCTCCTATAACAAGACCATTAACCAAATCCAATAGAGATGGCGATTCTCTTAAATAAAAACGTCAAAACCAAACAAACAAAAGCCTGGAGTTCGATAGCTCTCCAAAACAAACTATCAAATATGACCTTATTCTACTAGTATTTATTAGTATCACCTTATTAGTACGTATATATTCGGTTACCAGACCTAGAGCTTCGCAGAGTTCTTGGCGCGAGATCCGAGCTCGGGATGCGAGGTAGATAGCCTCGTATTGCGAGTTATAAACCTTTCCCAAACTGTATGTATACATATATTTATTCGTATGTACTGTTTACTGGAGAATGCGGACCTGCATACAGCTTGCATTTTAGGTCTAATAGACCACTATCGCATTTTCTTTTAAACGTGGAATGAGGATTCACGACCCGTAAGTCCACACCAACCGTGAGTATATGATTGTATATAGGACGAAACCGGTTCGCCCTAAGTAAATTGTAGTCCAAGGAGGGGTCGGAATTTGGGGGTATCGGGACTCGAGGGGAAACTTGAATGCAGTACATGATGACGTGGAAGGCTTTTTGGGACGCGATAACTTAGGTATCAATCAAAGAGCCGTGTCAAAGGATTGTGCAAATTTCTTGTTGACTCACGATTATCTCGTTTACTTGCAGGAGGATTTGGAGCCAAATTATGCCAGCAAATGGGCTATTCCGAGTTCGTCAAATATGCAATTAACTAATTACATTAACCTACTAAATCAATCTTTACATGTACCTTATAGCAGCAGAATCAAAAAGGAGTGGCGCCAAACAGACCCAAGAGTTTACCAAAATCAAATTTACTAACAATTAACCATTTGAGTTATATTTAATTACCTGTCCAAATAAACATGTATAATATCTTTTATCAGCGTTTAACTACGACTTTGTTAGGGTGCAGGGAATCAGAATAATTACAATAGGAAAGTTAGCTCATCCAGAGAATTCATTTAAGTCTAGGTTTGCAATGGAAAGACCAATTAAATTGTGAAACTCAACACCTCGATCAGAACCAAGGGGGTTACCACAAAAATGAAGGTAATTAAAATCCTATATCATAAATCAAAAAAATTACACAACGTTTGATGGAATTTAATTACAATATAAATACGGAAATATTTGCGTTCAAGTTCGTAAATAACGTATTAATTAGTTAGGTACATATGTCTATAAAGATATATAGTACAAGAGAGCTTTAAGTAGCTTTCTGTAGATATCAAAGAAAAGGGTCCAATTTTCATGGAGGCTTATGTGTTGTAGGGGAGGAATTTTCCATCCCTGCGAACACATATGCAAAGCCTTAGAGAAAAAATTAAATATCGGTCATAGCCAAGAGAGAAGAAAATTTTATATTGTTTTAAACAAATAAAAAAAAAAGAAAATGGTGAAAAGGCGGAAATATTACAAGGGATGTTGCATGAGGCACCAGAATATACAGAGGAGAAGTGTTTAGCAAAAAGGTTGGCGATATCAAGACCGTTAGTAGCATGAGTTTCATTATAGTGCATACTAGAAGGAAGATATGATATGATATGAACCTATGAATATTTATTAATTATAGCGCAGATTCTTGATTCTTATTATGTTAGCTGCCTAGTAAACTTAGGAATTTTAGATTTCGGGTATTATTAGTCAAGTAATGGTGGTAAAATTTTTTTCATATAATACATTTATTGTGAATCACTAATCCAGAAGCTTTTCGAAAAATATTTTATTTTTATAGCGTCATAACGTGCTTAAGAGATAACTAATAGTTCTGCGAACAGTAGGTCTCGCGACGAAAAAAATATGTTTTTAATTTTTCCTTATTTAATAAATAAAAACTAAAAAAAATTTCGGAAATTGTAAGGTTTGAAAGTAGGTATTTAAATACCCTACTTCATTATGACCTGTATATGTATGTAACATTAAAAAAATTCCAACAAGGAAGTATGCGAGTTGTCCAAAGAAACGTCACTACGACAATTAACAATATACAATAAAATTTAAAAAAAATGTGAATAAGAATGTCGTAATAAATAGGACGATTTCACACTTAAAAAAAAACTTTTTTGAAACATTAAAACGGCCATCATCTTGAAATGGTGTTACGTATATAATCGTAACAAAGTAAGAACTTCTCCTTCCCCACATAAAAGGAACTGTGTGGGATGCGCCTGGCAACACTTTTCTTCAAGGTGGCAAGATTGGAATCGGAAGGAAGGAAGCCGTCATTCTTTATTTTTTGGTTCAACGGCTTGGAGCACCGTGGAATCATAAAAACGACGGATCACAGCCTGATCGCCATTTTCAACTTACAAAAGGCAGATGGATTAAAATGGCAATCTAAATATCCCGGCGAGGATAACTCTAATAAGACCAATGGATTATCAATACAAAGCCACACTTCAAATCTTCAAGTAAGATGTAAATTTGCCTACCCTCCGCTAATTCTGGAACCTCAGATAATATTCATAATTGCTACCTGCTTACCGATGAAATGGATTCACAAGGAGAATCCATTTGAAGCCATCGCTCGCCCGAGCGGTATAATTATTTTGACAAGATGACATCGTACCTGGAAGGCGCAGTTCGCAATAATTTCAAGACTTGAAATGCCCGAGTAACGTATTAACTTCTTGCCCAAAGCTAGATTAGGATGTATAACACTTCTCTGTACTTTGTGCGACTCATATCTTTAAATTATATCTATCTAATTTACACTCATAAATTTATCTTCTTATGACAATAACCTAACCTATGAATGCCAGCACTCGTTGTCCACTTAAACCCTGAAATTCCATTAATGGTTTCCTGTTTCCCTTACTCAAACAAAAAAACAGGTGGCGCTCAAGATAAATTCACGCCAAATGTTAACTTCGGCGTTAACAATGGCGCACCAACTGTGTTCTGGTTCGGATTGGCATTCATGGATTGGGTTTATTTTGTCTTGTTGTGTTTGGCGATCTGCGATCTGTAGCAATCCATCCATCCATCAAATATTTATTAACATGTAATTTTGTTTGCGATAATTGCGGTAATCTTAAAATGTGCGAATAACATTCCTCATATGCTAAGTGTTAATTTTTCGATTATTGTGACATTCGTATTCGAAGGTAGAAGTTTGCTTTAATGTTGGTAACAATGTGATATGAAATCTTGAATCATACTGGTCTGTTGAAACGGATTATTAAGTTGACACTTTGGAACTTGCGAATAATATTTTGCAGTTTCTGTTCGATAGAGTGGCAACATTAGGAAGTGAAAGTGCAGTTTTCTATGGTGATTTAGTTTGACAGATGTAAAAGAACTAGTTTTGCTTGCGTAATTTGTTAAAGTAAAAAAAAAATGGAGTTTAAAACGATTAAAAAGATTAATACGCATACGAAAGTGCAATTAGCTGGAAAATTAACGGACCGAAACATTGTGCCTTTACTGACTTTGTCTGGAATGCGTGAACAGGCAATAATGTTCAATAAATCGGTGAGGGAAAAACGTGATGCAAAACAATGTTACGATCAATCTTCAGAAGACCCTGCGTTGTCTGATAAATGTAGTGATCCAGGTACTTCTGCGACTAAAGTATTTCGTGTAAATTGTAACGCTTCACGTGAATTCTCCAAATGTAAAGGCCTGATTAATTGGGATCTAAAATTTGACGGGAAAACTGATGTCAAAGTGTTTATTGACAGAGTCGAAGAACTTAGTAGAATACGTTTGATATCAAATGAGGATCTGATACGATGTTTTCCAGATATTCTAGACGGAACAGCTTTGTTATGGTTTCGTACAATTTACACGGAAACTCTTTCGTGGCCAAAATTGAAGTGTGCATTAATTAGTAGATATCAACCTCGCGATGCACAGTTACAAACGCGTAAATTTATTTACTCCGTGAAGCAAAAAAAATAATCAATTGGTCTCCGACTTCTTTTTAGATCTCAAAATAGCAAATTTGAAGTTATATAATCCTATACCGCAGGATGAATTGTTAGAGATTGCAAAGGAAGCTATTCTAACGGAATATGCTAAACTTTTAGTGACAGTTCATGTGGGTGATATTGATGAACTGGAACGTTTTTGTACTGACTTTGAGAGACTGTCAGTCAAGGATGAAAGTAACACACATAAATCGATCAAATCACGGGATATCAATGATTCAAGTTCAATATGTAAATCGACATTTGTACCGAAATGTAATAATTGTAACAAACCTGGTCATTATTATAAATTTTGTCCGGAAAGAGTTGTGCGTAGTAATGAGAAAAACTTATGTAACAAGAATTTTAATTCAAATAATAATAATAATCAAAACACCACAACCACAGTATCTTGTTCTGTTTGTAACAAACCAGGGCACAGTTCTGAGAGATGCTGGAAACGTAAATTTAATGAAAGAAATTCTTCTGCTTCATCGAATGAAGGTAATAAAAATAATTCCAATAATAAAAATAATTTTTTTATAAACTCGAACAAGTCAAAAAACTAAGAAGCAGTCGATCTGCGCAGCGTCTTCCGTCTGATCAGCGGAATGATGTCTGTTCTGGTTGGCTGCCCTTGGTGAATTCTCCTGAAGTTGTTCCTGACTTCGAAGGTAATGGCCTGCCTCGAAAGTTGGAACAACCAAAGGATAATCGTCCTTATGCCAGTTTTACTGTATTAAATAAGGAGTTTTGCGGTTTGTTAGACTCGGGTGCTTCCTTAAGTTGTATAGGTGATACTATGTATAAAAACTTTGTTAAGTTAGGTATTAAATTTAAAGAATCCAAAACATTCGTTACGACGGCTGACGGTAAGCGTCAGACGGTCCTGGGTACCATGTTGCTTCCCGTTGTGTATCAGGGAACATCAAAATTAGTTTTATTTCATATAATTCCAGCGTTTACGCAAAAGTTTATACTGGGAATTAATTTCTGGAAACAATTCAAAATTGCTCCAGAATTGTTTACATCAATTAATTCCGATACTTTGTCTAATACAGTAGTTTATAGTGAAATAGGTGATGTACGTTCTATAACGCCTGCTTCTAAGTTATCGTCAAAAGAAAATTCTAGATTAATTCATATTATTGATAAATTTCGTAGTATTTCGTTTGAAGAAAAAGGTTTAGGCCTAACGCATCTGGTCCAACATAAGATTGAGACCAATTGTAATCCAATTAAACAAAGATATTATCCTCTTTCACCGGCACGGCAAAGACAGCTTGAAGCTGAGTTGGATGAAATGTTAAAATTAGGAGTTGTCAGACCGTCCCGGTCGCCGTGGTCAAACCCTGTTGTAATTGTTACTAAAAAGGATGGTTCGGGGAGATTATGTTTAGACAGTCGCGCTTTAAATAAGAATACATTACCTTTCGCTTATCCCTTACCTTATATATCACGCATTCTGGATAAATTAAGGGGAGCAAGGTTCATCTCTTCAATTGACCTCTCACGCGCGTTTTGGCAGATACCTTTAGATAAGGATTCTTGTGAAAAGACGGCCTTTGTAGTCCCGGGTCGTGGTCTATTTGAGTTTGTACGTATGCCTTTTGGTATAAAAAACGCAGCTAGTGAAATGCAGCGCCTGGCAGATATTTTATTCGGTCCGGAATTTGACGAGAATGTGTTCTGTTACCTAGACGATCTAATCTTAATTTCTGAAGATTTAAACTCTCACTTTAACCTGTTAGAAAAGGTATTTCTTAGATTAAAAGAAGCTGGTTTAACAGTAAATCTAAAGAAATGCGAGTTTTGTAAGCATGAACTTAAGTACTTAGGTTATATTGTGGACTCGAAAGGCTTGAGAACTGATCCTTCAAAAATCGAGTGTATTAAGAATTATCCGGTGCCAAAAAATTCTAAACAACTCAAATCTTTTCTGGGTCTGAGTGGATACTACAGAAGATTTATAAAAGATTTTTCTACTATAGCAGCTCCGCTTACAAAACTTTCTGGATCAAAGAACGGTATAAGTAAATTTATTTGGTCGCCGGAAGCAGAGAATGCGTTTAACTTGCTAAAAAATGCGTTGATATCTGCTCCTGTTTTATCTTGTCCAGATTTTAAATTGCCATTTGCAATACATTGTGATGCCTCTGGGGTGGCAATTGGAAGTGTTTTAACGCAGGTGTTCGGCGAAGAGGAACATCCTATAGCATATTTTTCACGTAGTCTTAATGTACATGAACGTAATTATGGAATCACAGAAAGAGAACTGTTAGCGGTTTTAGATTCAGTTACGCATTTTTGTTCATATATTGAAGGTTCACATTTTAAAATAGTCACAGATCATTCAAGTCTACAATGGTTAACTACTCTGAGTAATCCGAGTGGGAGACTTGCGAGATGGTCGACACGGTTATCCCAATATTCATTTGACGTTGTCCATAAGAAGGGATCTTTAAATACGGTTCCCGATGTTCTATCACGTGTAGAGGTGGCTTTAGTTAATGATACGTTAGTACCCATTAGTAAAGATAAATGGTACATAGACTTATGGTCCGGTTGTAAAAAATTCCCTCAGCGCTATTTAAATTTTCAAATACGTGAAAATGAGTTGTACAGACATAGTAAAACACGTTATAGCTTATGTGAGGACACGGCGTGGAAACTTGTTGTTCCAGAGGAGAAACGTAAGGAAATTTTAGTAAATCAACATGAATCTGATTTAGCCTGTCATCCTGGTGTATTTAGAACGTACAAAAAAGTACAACTGCGTTATTATTGGCCAAATTTATATCAAAACGTTAAGTCCTTCGTAAATAACTGCTCCGTTTGCAAGGCACATAAAATTAGTACGTCTCCCCCATTAGGTTTATCAACTAATCATAAAGTGGTTACAAAACCAATGCAGATGCTATCGGTTGACTTGGTAGGTCCGTTACCTCGTTCATATTCTGGTCATAATTATATTTTGAGTTGCGTTGATGTGTTTTCTAAATACTGTTGGCTGTTTCCACTGAGGAACGGTACCGCTCCTAGTATTGTTAAAAATATTGAAGAAAACATTTTCTTGGTGCACGGAGTTCCGCATTCTTTAGTGTGCGATAACGGAAAAGTATTTGTTAGCAAAAACCTTAAAAACTTACTTGCTGAATACAATGTACCAGCTCCTTTTTATAACACTTTGTATACGCCACAAAATAATGTCGTGGAGCGTTACAACCAGACAATAAGCACCGCTCTCTCAATTCTGGTAGAAGATGATCATCGTAAATGGGCGAAAGTTTTACCACGGGTACAAACAGCTTTAAATAATTGCGTAAATTTTTCTACAAACTTTACGCCATATTTTCTCATGCATGGTAGAGAACAAATCATAGATGGTAACTTACACAAACTTATAGAGTCTTCTAATACTGCGGCGCAGGATACAAGACAAACGTATGGGAAAAAATTAGAAGAACTAATCCCAATATATGAACAAGTTACTGATTCTCTATTTAAAGCATATAAAAAAGGTGCCAATCACTACAATCTGCGTAGGAAGTCTGTAGTTTATGCAGAGGGCGATATAGTTTGGAGACGAAATTTCGTACAGTCTAGCGCGATTAATTATTTTGCGCAGAAGCTCGCGCCTCGATTCGTATGTAACGTTGTTGTAAAGAAAATTCCTGATTTAGTATATAAACTAGCAGATTTGAATGGGAAAATCGTTGGTGATTTCCATGTAAAAGACATAGTTAAGTCAAATTAAATGGAAGACATCTAACCTAGCACGTAGAGAAGTAGCTATCCTCTATATGTGGGGTATAGATGACTCTCGGTTTATTTATTGTTTTGGTCGTGGGTTCTTCTATATCAATAAATAAAACATGGATGATTGGATTGATGGATTGCTAAAACTAATAAATTTTAGGATATTTCTATGTATTAGGTTAACAAAGACATTTGCTTCAGTGCATCGCAAAATTGATGTAAAGAGAATTGTCTTTTCTTTAATTTTATGTAAAAAGTAAATTCCTGCCTCTATGTATTTATCGAGACAAGTTACAAATTAGTATAAGAAATAATATAAAGTAAACTTAAATACAAGGTAAATATATAATAAAATAAAATAAATTAAAATAAACAATTCTCCGTGATTGCATCGAGAAAAAGTGTCTTAAAAAAAAAAAATACATAAATAAATTGTGTCTACGCGATTGTTTTTTTTATGTTTATATAGCGTATTCACATGTGTAGCATAATTTTATATGATAATTTTACTAAATTAAAATAGAGTTGTATAATTTTAATGATAATTGCTTAGCTTTAGTGCTATATTGATTCAACACTCTGATTTCCGAGTGATGGGCAGATTACTGCTTAAATAAATATAGGTTAATTTATATCATTATCGTTTACTATTAAACTCCTAAACGAGTTTTCTGTTCCTTATAGTTGTTAAATATCACGAAGTATTATTGAATTAAGACTGTATAATATTAAACTCATTATTACTTTAACATCAGAAGCATTAATGTATAACATTTCTAGCTGCAGCATTAGATTTACTTCAATGGGCATTAGGGAGGAATTCTTTATGTGGGCAATATTCTCCGAACATTTACAATTTGAGTATAAGTGAAGTGACTGGTGCAGTGATTTATATCATGAACTGATTAGGTCTTAAAGTGTACCTATGTCCACGAAAAATGTTGAACTTTTCTATTTCCATTAAAAAAGGAAACAATTTTTTAAACTATTAAAGCCATGATATATATGTTGTGTACTTGGTAATTCTGATGTAATATAAGTATGTTAATTTGTTTATAAAAAAAAAAAAAAAAAAAATTTTTCAAGGTGGTTTGCTGCAATACCATTTCGGGTATGTTTTGGGACTTCCGGAATCCTAGAGGATATCGAGATGGTGTTGGACAAATCTATCTTTCGCTGTGCGAGAAAATTTGTAAATATTACGGTTTGTTATATAAATTCTTTTCTAAATTTTCCTTAATCAAATAATTGCATGAATATTTTTTTTGTCAATTAAGATGCAATACCAATTGTTAGCATAGTAATTATGATGTAAAAAAAAAAATAAAATAAAATAAAATAAAAAAACAGAGTTTTGGTTAAAAATTTGGTTTGAGTCTTGGCTAATTTTGAGTAAATATTAGCATAAGTAGTTGCCTTTGAGACTATAAAAAGTTAATTAACAGTAGGATTTGTATGGTTAATAAAAATAAAATAAAATGGTAATAATTTATACTGTTACTACAAGATTTATTGATATTTAAGAAATATTTGTTAGAAATAAAACAAGAAAATACATTGTAATAATTTATGTTTCTATATCAGCTTAGATTAGTTTTTTTTCTCTGGGCAGAGTTTTCAAGTTGTCAAGAAAATTTGTGGGCAAATTTTCTTCAGCGGCGACCGGGGAAATGTTACGTATATAATCGTAACAAAGTAAGAACTTCTCCTTCCCCACATAAAAGGAACTGTGTGGGATGCGCCTGGCAACACTTTTCTTCAAGGTGGCAAGATTGGAATCGGAAGGAAGGAAGCCGTCATTCTTTATTTTTTGGTTCAACGGCTTGGAGCACCGTGGAATCATAAAAACGACGGATCACAGCCTGATCGCCATTTTCAACTTACAAAAGGCAGATGGATTAAAATGGCAATCTAAATATCCCGGCGAGGATAACTCTAATAAGACCAATGGATTGGCAATACAAAGCCACACTTCAAATCCTCAAGTAAGATGTAAATTTGCCTACCCTCCGCTAATTCTGGAACCTCAGATAATATTCATAATTGCTACCTGCTTACCGATGAAATGGATTCACAAGGAGAATCCATTTGAAGCCATCGCTCGCCCGAGCGGTATAATTATTTTGACAAGATGACATCGTACCTGGAAGGCGCAGTTCGCAATAATTTCAAGACTTGAAATGCCCGAGTAACGTATTAACTTCTTGCCCAAAGCTAGATTAGGATGTATAACACTTCTCTGTACTTTGTGCGACTCATATCTTTAAATTATATCTATCTAATTTACACTCATAAATTTATCTTCTTATTACAATAACCTAACCTATGAATGCCAGCACTCGTTGTCCACTTAAACCCTGAAATTCCATTAATGGTTTCCTGTTTCCCTTACTCAAACAAAAAAACAGGTGGCGCTCAAGATAAATTCACGCCAAATGTTAACTTCGGCGTTAACAATGGAAGCGGAACGTCAGACAAATTTACAGACAGACGAAATGCTAAATGGTGGAATGAAAACAGGACTTTGCAACGCTCAAATCATCAAATTTGGATAATTTATATAGCGCCGAATTTGTGAAATATCACCTCAGGGGTGCTTATCGAGATAAAACTATTAAGGAGTGTTTTGTCGGGGGTGCAAAAAGTAAGGTTATTTTTCTCTTACTTAAATATGCGAAGTCAGTTTTATTTTTTATTTGCATTGCTCACACTATTGTTTGGTATCTAAACAGGACTTATCCAAATCTTTAAAAACTTAGTTTTGATATAGGCAATCGATGTAGCTATTGATGTAATTTAGTCGATGGATATAGCCCATTCCTCTTGGACAGCGATGACTTATACATTCCTAAAAACTTGAGTGGTAATGGTCAATAGGATTTGTTCAAGTTACTAGACCGCAGAACTGATGATCTAGCACAGATATCAGCATGACAAGAGGACTATTGAATGAAAATTTGACCTAAAAGTCTACACCTCTACTTAAGCACCTCGTAATTTAAGGAATACATGAAAAAAAGCGCAATAATGCACGATGATGTCGTCTCTCACCCTGCATACCGCTGAAGTCCAGAAAACCCTTCTATATGGAAGGAGAGTGGCTCCTTCGATTACCTCTTGCCCCTTCTGATAGGTAGAAACTTGAGTGGCAATTGGCTGACGTGAGAAATGCCCATGTCGTGCACGACCCCACTGAGAGACAGCCTGGATTATAACTGCCTCATAAACTCTGGTCCGCCATTGATAGGATAAGTTCCTCCCGAAATCGCTGTGCCCACGTGATGAACAGATGTGGCCTTAATGGCCAACGAACATGTGGTTAAAGAATGCCCGCTGCACTCATTCCCCGAAGGGATTGATGAGGTCTACAGGGCGGCGCCAGAGGCCGTAGGGCCTCACTAACCTAGATGTTCCCCCGATCTGACCCCCCAATCATACGAAAGAAGAAGAATTTAATGAAGTTTATAAAATAGTAGATATATACGAGTATATATTGATATTCTTTTTAATTTTTTTGTATACTTATTTTATAATGTTAAAATAAGAAACATTGTCTCTACCTAGAATGAAATATAAATATCCACCAAACATGAATAAAACAAACTGTGACGGATTAAAATACACGACAATGTTATGCCTAGAGTCAACCGAGGATGCAAAAACTAAAGATGAAGGTCTGTGAAAACACAAAGGGTTTGTAGAGAGAAAGGTTTTCCGTTCACAGTGTACCAAGAATCTCACTATCATGTACCACTGCCTCGTTCTCGGTGAACAGATCCTCAAACTTTGCAGACTGCGGTGAACTGAATAATTCAACACGTTCAAAATGAATTTTACCACCTATTTTGGGATGCTACTAAGTAATTTTCCAAATTTCTAAAGGGCAGGGAAACCTATTAGTTATTATTTTTTTTGAATCAGAAAACAGTGAAATATTGAAGATAATCGACATCTATTTCTAAAACGAATTGAACGGAGCATGTTTTAATTGATTTTTTTATATTGAATAATTTTTTATTAATTGATAATAATTGCGAGAACCGGATCTGGAAAAACGTATTTAAAAAAATGGCGTAAATTATTTAAAAATATAATAGAATTTTTTTCTTCAATTCATTTTTTGTTTAAAATTTTCGTTTGAGAGTCGCTAATATTGTCTTCAGAAAAAAAGAGGAAAAAAAATCACATCTTATTTTGATCAAATAATGATAGTCCCTTAGGGTGATTGAAATGGGTTCTCTAATAGATAAATGTCACTAGTTTTGAAGAATCATAAAAAAAGGTAGAAAATAGATGGAAAAACTAGTTAAAATGAAATCTGCACGAAGAGAAAAATAATGCATTTGTCGGGAGTCAAAAGGGATACCATAGGAAAAACTATCACTCTTTTCTTCGTCAACAGCATAATATGAGAGTATAATATACCAATATATACTCAAAAAATTGTGAAAATAACAAATTAAATGTTTCGTTTTAGGTTATGGATTTATGAAGAAAAATAAAAAGCAATCGTTGAAAACTCTCAGATTTTTATTTTGGTTGACTTTTTGATATTTGTGTTAAAGTCAATGGCCTGCCAAATAAAGTAGCCCAATTAGAACCTTCGACCGCGTGTTTTTAGTTTGAGCTGTGAAAAATATCGGCAAATGAAAAATAATATTATTGCAGTTCATTAAAAACACGGTGTAAAAATAGTAAAAAAAAAATACTTGAAATAACACACTAAACACTAAGCTACTCATATTTTTAAAAAAGGTTTTCTCTTAGATGTTCAAAAATATTGATATTCATGTTTTAAAGTTTTATTTTTCAAAGAAAGCAAACACGGAATTTAACAATATATATATATGTTCATATTAAATAAAAAACAAAACACACTTGTAATAAACCACATTTATAGAATTAATAAATGACAGCCAACCAGGTTTCGCTTATCTCAAGCTTCATTAGGTCTTATATTATATTAACTAATCATAAATCCGTACAGATATATATGTATGAAAATAATACAATGAAGGAAAGAGAGAAATATAAAAGAAGAAACCTTATCAGTGACCGAAAGAGATACTAGTAGAAAAGAGGAAGTCAAATTACTATAGGAGGAGTAGGTAAGGAAAGTTGGAAACAGTTTCGGCGGAGATCGACGGAACAAATTAATATGGGACCAGTTAAATTTATTTAATTATGTTCGAGTTACTAATGACAGTTTTCTTAAATTCAAGCAAAAATTAACTTATTTTCCATACTAAAATATTATAAAACGGAATTGGAATTAAGAAGCCCTTGATTGTATGGATTTGTTTTTGGGGTATTATGCATTGTTAAGCTACCTCCTTCTTTAGCCAACGTATTAGACAGCATTGCAGTGTCCATCATCGGGGCAAATGTGTAATAAATAATTTAAAAAAAACGTTGGCTAAAGAAGGAGGTAGCGCAACACGGCCTTATATCCCAGAAACAAATCAATATAATACTTTTGGCAGTGAAAATGTCAAATCATACCAGCCCTTGATTGAATTATTGAAATGATTTTGATTTTAATGCAATTCCCTAATTTGTCTCAATCCCAAATTTAAGTTGAGTACCAACACTATTTTGTTATTTTTTTTCAGATAACTTTGTATATAAATATTCGCAAATTTGTAAAAAATCAGTGTTCAAGTATCTTGTAAGTGGTTCTTGTATTCATTTTGGTCACATTTTATGCATGAATAATCGACGGCTTGTCACAATTTTATTTAATTCTACGTTGATGGTGGGTAATTCTGAAAGAAATGGTTATAGTGGTAATCTTAAAACGGGCGCGCCCAGATTTAGGTGTCATCTCATGGAAACACAGAAGAGCGTAGTTCGCAGATGGTTATTTGCCCCACCGCCGAGGGCTGTGGGACTAACGCTGGCTGCGAGCAGGGACGGGACGACGATGGGAAGCTGCTGCGCCGTTGTGCATATATGAATCGGTGATTGGATCTTATGAATCAGTGTTCTAGGGTTCGTTTGGGGAATTCTGGAAGTTTCTCCTCCCACTACTTGCCGCCGGTTCTTTGTGGAATTCCCGCGATACAATGTGTGGAATTGCGGAATATGAAATGTTTTGTAACATCGCGCATTGTTCGCTCGTTGCCGGTGCTGCATATTCATAAAGCGATAGTCTTTGCAATCTAGGCGCGGAAATTCTTTTTTGCAATCAGAAACGTGTCATGAAATGCGAGCGCTCAAAGCCGGCGTCATTTAAAAGCGAAATATTATGCACATTCAATGAACTAGACGGATGAAACGAAACGTAAATGGAAAATAGGTCTTTAATATTATTCCCACAGACAAATGAGTAAAATGCTAAAATGTTTTCTCTCTGATGATGGTGGAAATTTGCGCTTGTTTGCATACAATGGTGTCTAATTAAAACATTTGTAGGAGAAGAAAAATGAAAGTTCCTGATTTATTAAAACTCTCTTCAAATTATTGGTAATATGTTTAAAAACGGGACGCAGGCCGCTTCCAGATTAACTTTAAGTACATTAGTAATAATATCGCACGAAGAAAACTTACTCATATAAAATATTGTTAATTTTTTATAAACTCTTCAAATTATTCGTATTACTGTTAAAAACGGGACTGCAGGCATTTACCGAATGGATTGATAGGTTTAAAATCATTCGTCAGTATATATTAACAGGGCAAACGCAGGTGCATGAACACGAGATCCGATATGTGATGAAAGAACTAAAAATTAATAACTAATAGGTAACTGTTTTAATAGGATTTTATTAAATCAGCAATACTCATTTTTATTCATGCGTTCATTCACCTTAGTTTTTCTTAATAATATATAATGACGTAAAGCAAAAATGTTATGATTTTTATGAACGCGTGTTCCGACATCGTGACAATTCATTTGTATTTTATTAATTAGTTGTCAGGAAACCTATGAATTCCTGTTAACCCGTTTTCAACCGGATAAACAATTGTATTATGCAATCCTGTCTATATTTTGTTCACAGTAGTTGGTAAACAATTATCGTTTGTTCTATAGTGGCAGCTCGTGACTTTTTAGTGCTGGAGGACGTTTAAAAAATGTCTGTGTGTAAGTGAATAAGGTTTATATTACAATTCTATCTTCCATGGCATTTAATGAGATACTAAATAAAGTGTCGAAGGCCTATTGATTCAGGCCAGATAACTTACTTACTAACTAACTAACACAGCTAAATATATTTCAAGCAGTCTTTCATGAAATATCACTATTAAACTGTCACTATCTTCTGATAGTGACAGTTCATCTATGTAATTTTTTAAAGACACGTTAAGCCGAATCCTCATAATGAATCATTTTACCGTATCAGAATACATTGGCTGTACCACCAAAGCGTATCTTGATCGTTAGTGTGGAAGAGTATATATTATGTGGGCTTCAGAAACCATTTCGTAATTTTTGTTCTGAACCCCACCGTAATATAATCTAGACGAACGTTATGCTTGTACGTTGGGCGTGTTGCATACAACAAGGCGCCGGGTTATTACTGTAATTCATTTTTCGCTTTGTTGCATAGCCGTAACATAAGTGAATTCATGAATAATTACCAAGACAATGTATTCTTAGTAATTGAAAGAAATTCGTATCGTCATGTTCTATTTAAATTATAGCTCGTTACTTATTAACGGTAAAAGTATTTGTTTATTAAGACTTCATAAAATATTTTTCGTTTTTTTTTTACTCTTATGCATATTTCTCTGAAGAAGACAAGGCTGTGTTGGAAACTATCAAAAATAAATGATGTGGTAATTTTTTAAATTAATTACGTACTCTAAAATAAGTAATACAATTAAATAATATAAAGCACAAAATTATTCCGCAAAGATTCTTTCAATTTTGAAGTGATGTGAAACGACCAATCAGATGTTTGAGATGGATTACTACCTTCCGTTACAAGAGCTGAACACCCACAACATTTCTTTTCTTCTTCTTACCCTCTCCAATAATTCCATTCTCAAATGAGGGTGCAAAAGTCTTGTTAACTCTCACCATACAAAACCTTTCATTGAAAGAATATTAAAAAGATTTTGACTGCCTTTGAGTGGTTGCGAACCTCAGATACGACCCCAAGGTCGTGGTACAAATTTTGTTTTATTAATTTGTGTTATTTCTAAATTTCTTCATTTAAAATTACAATTGGTATGTTTTCGGCACGGTTCAGAGTGGCAACTTAAGAGAAATACCTTTCAGAATGGAACCGTTGCTTCAAATGGGTTTGGCCATCGTTGGTGGTCAGATCTGAATAGCCAGGTATTTTCCCACCTTTCTCACCCCATTTCCTTTCTTTCTCCACTATCTTCAGCCTCACAACATACCTCATCATAATCCCATTGGCACAAGACGGTTGGAAGTAGTTAGAACTCTTATACGGTATGCACATAAAATAAAAAAGCGATATAAATACGTAAAGATATCTACATAATATTCAACATATCCAACAAATAAAGTTTCGCATTCGTGTGCAAATTTTTTTAACATTCTCTACTTGTTCAAACCTTTTTTCTTTATCAATGGAATATAAATATTTTCTATATAAAGCTCGCTGATAAGGCTACCGCCTACCGGAAGAATAAGGTAATTCAAGCCGTGATTTTAGTATGCAATAAATTGTCACAATGTTTCCCAACCCATTGTAAGCTAACCCTCTTTTTTAAATATCAGTACAGGTCAGCGTTTTACAAGAATTTTCCGGATATTTATTTTTGAAAATTTTACACCTTGCTTTTCTAAAGTGTCAAATGTACAAAGGGTATTTGTAAAACTATTTTTAAATTTTTCTTTGCCTTCTTTGACTTACGGACGAAAAATGTATTTTGTGCTTTTTTTAAATATACAGGATTTTAAGAGATGTTCCCGACTTACTTTAATTAGTGATTCTTGAGCTTATTTGGAGCATAAAATAATGAAGGTATTTTTGATTTTCCGGTTACTATTTTTTCAATGCGTAGTTAAAATTTGGGAGGCGCCGTTGGTAATGGGTACCACCACCCAGGGAACCATTTCATGGATATCTAACACCTCTGCCACCCCAAGTGGTTCGCTAAGTTTAATGGCTGAGTACGGGTGTCTGCTCACTTACTGCGTATCGAGTCGGATTGGGAGAGATTGGTTGACCTCTCCAGCAGGACTATCTTGACTCACCGCAGAAGAAGGAATCGATTTTTACATCCCCCTACGCCTTCGAAGAAACCCTAAAGACCCTCCACACAGAACTCACAAAGATGATTTAAAGTTGTTTTCCTCTTGGAGCCTCTTGTGTGGAACTAACGTGAAACAATTATTAAACTGAAAAATCAGAAAAGGATACGGTCACATCTAGGACTCGAACCCAGGACCCCTGTCTTGCCGGGACACTGCTCTACCAACTGAGCTAGTGGGACCCTATCCCCCTCGGTCAATATGAATTATTAAACAGTTATGTTCGGGGTGGGTGGTTGGTCAATTACTCGCTGATTGAACAATTGAAAATTTGTAGAAATGCAAAAGGAATTATCTTTCGTTGGCGAAGAAGATAAATCTAATAAATCTTAAAGAAACATTGAACAGAAGAAGACACAGAAAATAACAAGATAACGGACAACTAGGAATCGAACCCAGAATCTCTTGTCTTACCGGTACATCTTTTTCTTCAATGAAAGAAAATTTCTTTGACATTTCTACAATGTTCACTTATTTATTTATACATAATAATGTTTTTAATCAAAAAGTATGGCAAATATCTAGCGCGTGAATGTGCTATTTTATTTATTTATTTATAAATTATGATATGTAGGAAATAATTTTTTTTTGCATTTGCAATAATTTTTTTCAGGTAAAAATTAAAAAAAATTAAAAGCAAATATTAAAAAAAAGCTTACCCTTTTTTTATAATAAAAAATTAAATAAATATAAAAACTTTTAAAGTAGTCATTTTAATGTATAGATTACAATTTTTTGTTCCAACGTACATCGGTTGTTTATGAGTTGAATTTGCTCACATCAAAATGCAAATTTTAAACATTTATTTTTTTTTATTTTATACTGAATAAAATAAATTTAATATTTAATCAAACTTTTTGGGCATCATTGCTGTTTGTTTTTGGGGTGTTATGCCGTGTTGCGCTAACTCCTTCTTTAGCCGACGTTTCGGACAGCGTTGCAGTGTCCATCATCAGGGCAGATCCGGTAGATCCGAAGATGTGGATCCTGATGATGGATACTGCAACGCTGTCCGAAACGTCGGCTAAAGAAGGAGTTAGCGCAACACGGCATAACACCCCAAAAACAAACAGCAAAAATGCTTTTGGCCGTGAGAATCTAAAAACTTATATATTTGGACCAACATTGAAAATATCAAGTTTAACACATTTGGTGAAAAATTCGTTAGGTCCATTACGTGACCCCATTATTTTTTTTAACGTCCTATTTAGGGGCTTTTACGTAGGAATAGCTTATAAAATTACCTACAATTATTATTATTTTTTATTTTTTTATGCATAATTAGAGTGCCCTAGAAACAATATATTTTTTTATTAAGTACCTAATCATTCACATTATTACTATCATCAAAAGTGTTCTGGGCAATGAGGAGTACGTACATAATATAGTGATAGTTGTCCCATAATTTCTAAACTGAAAAAAATCCTCGACTTCTAGTAGGGTAGAAAGTTATAGTATGGTAGTAACGCAATGGAAAGTATAAAAATGATTAAAAAACATGTGAATATTTTGGCGACAGTTCCTTCTAGCGTAATTTGTAAATAAACCAGAATTTAACGTTTTATTTTATAAAAATGGTAGGTATTTTAAATATGAATTCAAAATAGTAACAGAAAGAACAAGCGACCTTATACAAGTTTTAACTTCCGGAGTTTACTGCCCTAAAGTATAGTAAATTCGGAGTGGTAGATGCTGTCAGTATCGCCCTAGTAAAAGATTAACTAAACGAAAAGTTGCTAGAAATGGTTTTAGACGTTTTCAGTATGAAACCTTCCATCGTTCCTCTTCCATGTTTCGTCCCCTCTCTATTTTCTGCAGCCTTAAAACATACCTTAACTTTGGAATTCCGTAGACTCCTTTGCTATTTATTTAGAATGTTATCTTCAATTAATAATAAATATTGTGTAAAAAAATAAACGAGTTTCAATATAATTTATTTACCAACCGGTTTCGTTTTGCTCAAACATCATCAGGGTATAAATTAAGAGTTAATTTGTACTCTGATGATGCTTCATCAAAGCGAAACCGGTCGGTAAATAAATTAATAAGTAGAGTATGGAGGTATAAATTAATAAAGCATTTATACCCTGATGATGCTGGGTCAAAACGAAACCAGTCGGTAAATAAATAAATTTAATACTCGTGGTTATACAAAAAATGATGATGACAAACCACAAAGTGATTGATTTCCACAGTAAAATATTGTGTTATTCAAAATAAATAAAAAGTTTTACAAATTTGTCATGATATTTTTACGTCATTTACCACGTAAATGCATCATTTGTCATTTACCATTGAAATCGCAACAAAGCAATACATATTAAAATTATTACTTTTACAAAACAATGTAATAAAGTAACTTGTAATTTAAACTTCTTTAAAAAATTAATGGTGTGCCATACATTTTTTAACTTTCCATAAACCAAACCAACTAAAAAACCAAATTCAAAACACAATAATTCACATGTAAAAGTTAATCGCATTAATCTCCCAGTTACTTGACTACAAATTGCATTGCTTTGTTTAGAATGTACATCGATGAAGCACGTTGGATTCAGCAGTACATTCAGCTTCAAGTACCTTCACACAATGGCGGTTAAACCTTTGGGGGAGGATTTGACAAATGGCTCTGCTACAAATAAGTCATTTTTATTTAGAGAGTGCACCCCAGCGGGAGATTGCGAATCACGTATAACGAGTAAAGGGGAGACAAATTTTCGTCCTGCGTTATTTAGGGGAAAAATGATATTTATGATATTATTTGTTTAAAGCGTGTTTCCACATGTCCCGTTTGTTTTTTATGTGAGCTTTTATGTACAACATGTCTGGAGTGCCGGGGCTCAAAGTGTTTCAGTGAAGGGTGCGAGCCATTATTACGTTTTTAATGCTGACTGTTTTGTTACTACATGAAAAACCTTTTAATAATAAGTTATTAAATTGATTTACTACGACAAAGGATTTCATATTTTTATTCTTCACACGATATTAAACGACTTCACAAAATGTTTGAAAAAAAACTAGTTTCTTACATTTCTTCTTATGATTTTTTTTTTGGTTTGACAGAACTTTTCTCTCCATGGACTGACAATTAACAGCTGTAAATTTTTGAATATCATAAAATTAAAAAATATATATTTATTTTAATTTTAATTTTTATATATTGTAATTGGTTTTTGTGCTTCTCCCGTCTCAAATTATCGATCTTTTATTATATTGTGGAGAACATAATAATTATATGTTCGCTAATTTCTATCCTGTAAAATACCCTCCAAACAACTTAACAATTTTATTTTTTAAACTGTGGAACTTTCTTAAAAGATAAAAAATAATTATATAGAAGCTTATTATTTATCTCTAAAAAATGTTTGGGGGGAAGTTCTCCAGTGGCGGACACCTAAAGTTTAAAAAAAATAATATAAAAACCACTTCAAGAAAAATCACTTTATTTATGAAATAATTAACTCAACTAAGTATAAAATCAAAATAAATCAACAAAAATGCAACTTCTGCATAAATTATTTTATAAAACTGAATTAAAATTTGGTGATTAAAAAATGCAATTCTTTCAAGTGGCACCTACTACCGGACCCCCAGCTCCGAACACTTTGAAAACAATCTGCATCGATCACATATATAGCCATATACACATTCAGGCATGTCTGCACATGCTTCATGTACCCACTCATTGCAGCTATAGCACTGTATCCAGTATTCGTTGTGGTTCTTTAAGCAAACTACGCAATTCGTTTTTTTCTGTGTCATGTTCAGATATTGGAAAAATTTGATTAGAAATCTAATTAGAAAAATTATATATCTTCATTAGAAAAACGTAGAAAAGACTCCGATCTAATTTGCATATTTAAAATAATCAACAGTATAACCGACTCACCTGAACTGCTACAACTCATTCAATTCAACACCCCATCCCGTAGAAACCGAAATAATGAATTGTTGTTCCTCAATCACCATTCAACTAACTATGGGTACCATTCTTCTTTGTCTAGAATGTCGAGACTTGTAAACTCAAGTCAGAGCATTGAATTTTTTGGTGTAAGTCTAAATGACTTCCAAAAAGCGATACGTAATGTGTAATTTTTCACAACTTAATCGTTATTGATGCTATGACTTGTAGTTATTTTCTATATGAACATTTTCTATTTTACATTGTCTTTGCCCTTCACATTCATGTACTCTCCATTCACTGTCATCTATGTTTTCTTATTCGTGTCAATATTATGGTTTTAATGGACATATTGTCCGTAAATTAATAAATAAATAAATAAATAAATATTGGAGTTAATGGTTCCTTTTTCTTTCCACTTTTTCCTTTAACCATCAAGCCCTTGGTTTGTTTTCTCTTATCGGCCATTATAGTTTTGAACAATTATTTGATAAAAAGTGTACATACTTACGAGAAAAAAAAAACTTAAATCAAATAAAACACTTTGTTTATTAACCACGACTTTTTATTATTACATCTACCAGTTATATTTCACATCCTGATGAAGCTCGACTGTAGCGAAACCGGTAGATGTAATAATAAAAACGTCGTGGTTAATGAACAAAGTGTTTTATTTGATTTAATATATAATGTCTAACCACAAAGTGATTGCTTCCTACAAAAAAAAAACTTGTTCCTTGTCCGGTGTTAACACCTTTATGTCCGTTCCTAAGGGACAAGGAATCGCCAAAATTACGTGTTAAGTATAAAAACTGGTTTTGGAATCAGCAAAAACTTTCAAAATAAATTGATAAATTTTAAATTGAGAAGAGAGGGATAATTTTATGAAATATTAGAAATATTTAAACAACAGTGACAATTATATCTTTAATGCTCGAATATTATTTGTATAAATAAGGAAGGTCGTTATTTTGGAATAAATTACATGGTTCAAAAATGTTCTGCCAATATGCCAAATCTATTTTGATATCATCATAAAATATTCACAGAAAAGCATAAATTGTTCGTATTGTCGCGCGTCGGACCTGGGGGGCCCTGACTTTCCCTCGGCCAGCCCAGAGCGGGGCATGAGACGTCTCTCTCATAGTCAGGGTTCGGGGTCAGCGCGAGGCTCAAGAATCCATATCCCACCGTCTACACAAAACACTCCCATACGACTGCTATTCCCAAATGAAAGAGGTTAGGTTTTTATGAATCAACATTGTATTTGAGCGGCAAAATGGACATTACATGGGTGAATAGCAATAGAATACAGGTTGTTACATCCTAACTGGAATTATCATCAAAGGGTTCCCTAATCTCTCTCTGGGGAATAATTAACAGCTCTCTCTCTCTAGACCGACAGGCAGCGTGGACGAATTTTAGGTTATTAGCGGACACATTCAAGGGTAATAGGAAACGTAAGAGACTCACAGCGTGGTGTTGTCGGGGTATCCTGTTGATTGTAGGGCTGAGCGCCGTGTTTCAAACAAACGGTGCCAGCCTGCCGATGTTCAAAGCGCGCCATTCTCGTACATATTGCTTTTCGACCGAGCGGTGCGAATTTGGGAACGCGGGCGCTGAGACGAGCACACGTCCAGCTAGGTCAGAGGTCGGCGCGTAAGAAGGAGGAACGAGGCGCTTGGTCGCCGGGGGTGGGGGGAACTGTAGCGGATCTTTTGCGCGTTATTACTGCGTTTGGCCCAGCAACTAACCTGATAATTCCCGCTCTCAGGCTGGCAACTGTAGGATCTTTGCGCCTAAAATCTGTTATATGACACCTCCCCCCGCGCTCGTAAAAAGGGCGACGTGGTAATGGAGCATCAGGGTTAAAAGATCCTCTATGTGCCTCCCTTGGGGTTTTTTGACAAAACAAGAGTTGCCCTTAGTTTGAGAGACTTGGATGGCCAGAGAGATGCCTAGCTAAAACATAATGACTAGCTTATGCCATAGGCTAGGTAACAATATTTGTGGGGAGAAATGAGGAAGGGTACATAGCATGTTTGGAGCAAATAATTTTGGGGAGAGAGCAGGTGTGGAAACAACAAGTAAAATTATGCAATTAGAAAACAATAGACATGGTTATGCAATTGAAAGACAAAAGACAAAATTATGCAATTGAAAGACAAAAGGGCATGGTTATGCAATTGAAAAAACAATAGACAACATTATACAATTGAAAAAAAAACAAAAGACGGAATGTTAAGGTGTGATTCTAGGGTTTCATTGGTCTGGAAACTAAGTTTGCGTTGCGTTGGTTTTTTGGTTTCGAAGAGTTGCGAAGGAAACGAGATTTCACTGACTCTAAAAGATTACATTATCACTGTAATCTGACCCATTGAGATAACACTCAGGAGTACACTTAGGCCTTGGAAAAACACTTTGCTTCGTTGTGGGCGTTGATGTTTGCGAAGTGGGGCTGTGGTTTGCGGGGCTGCGGCTATGGTTACAGTGGTCATTGGAGAGAGTAGTCCAGGTTCCGTAGTTATGCCAGTACGAGTCCTATGTGCTATTATGGTGGGCACGGATCGTATGTGTTGGTTATCGGAGCATAATGTAGCTCAGGATAACTTTTTAGAGGTGCGCAGTTTGTTGTTTACTGGAGGGGCAAAGGGTAATTATGTTTCACCCATGACCTGGTATGTGTCACTGCATGACAGAGCAAGAGACGGTATAACTGGCATTGGCATTGAGGGCAAGAAATTTGAACTCCGGGACTAGCGTGTCCGAAAGGTAGTTCAGAGTGTCATAAAGTATAGTGGGACAACTCGGCTTGCAGTGGTGCGACAAACGTCATACATATGAGTGGTATTGTCTGTGGTTTCAGGAACAAGATGGAACAAGTGTGTAGCGAGTAGTAGTCGAGGGGCCTTTGTAACCACAGCGCAGGCTGCTAGGAGGTGAGGCTCAGCTTGGCTGCCGGAGATGGCATCCGCCTGGGCTTCTTTTTAAATCCGGGGGGAATTATTATTAAAGCAAATTTCTTGAAGTTTACCTGCCTAGGGACCAATGAAGAAAAGTTTGGAGAGAAACAAAATGTGTCCAGAAAAAATAAACAAACGAGGTTTAGCTGCCGGTCCGGAGAGTGACGAAGAGTGTGAGAGAGAGGTAGAGAGAGGTTCCTAACTAGTTTTGATTACATAAACATTATCCTTTATTAGGATGACTTGGCGTTTGCCGAATGACAAACTGTCTTGGTTGAAAAAACAACCGGCCTTCTTTGGCCTATGTTAACATACAGGTGGTAACATTTTCGTAGGATTTCAAAGAACAAGACAAAAAATTCGTGAACGAGTCACGGCAACAGCAGGGAAACTAATTCATGAATAAAGGTTGTCAGAAAAGACAGACGATACGCCAAGTGCGTATCATACATATTCAAAATTCATGAATGTGTTTCGTTGAGGAGAGAAAAAAAATGACAACATACGTGAAAGGTGAGGTAGGAAGCCTGTTGGTGACCGGAACAATTACCGATTCGAACTCGAAGTGAGGGCGAAATATGGTCGACAACAGATTTTCCACTTCATACATATGCCTGAGGGCATGGGGGTAGGGAGGGGAAGGAAAAAGGACGGGAATTGAGTTACGAAATTTGCTAGAGACTGGACTAATTTCCAATTCAACCTCTATGTGAGAGTGAAACATATTCAACCAGCAGATTTCCTGACTCTTTACATTTTAATAAAGTGGATTAATTTTAAACAGTATTTGAATACACATTGTACTAAAGAGGCTAATCTTTTGCGTGTATTTGGCAAAAGATTAGGGGTCGTTTTAAACTTCTACATGATTGTGAGAAAAGACAGACCCTAGTTCCAATTTCACAAACCTGGGATTCTTCTTATTCGTTTCCCAGACGACGAGTTTAGTGGTTTTGTGCCCATCGATTAACTCCTGCGGCACTATGCCCCATAATTGACAGTGAAGCTGAAAACTAGTCCTTTTGGGATAGTAGATATTCCTGGGCTTCTTTTCTTTTTGGAAAGCAGCAAAAACAGGAAGTCCACGGGCATTGGCGTTGAACAAAGAGGTTTCTGTGAAATATTTACGTAGTTCACATATAAAGGTTTGATATTATTTCGTTCGCACGATTCATGGTGAGTATTGTAACGTCTTCACGTATAGTGTACAAGTATGCAGTATATGCAAGGTACAACTCAATTATAGACAGAAGTCAAAGAGTGTAAAAACAGTTCCTTAAAGGAGATGACGATGTCGATATTATGTCGTTCACACGAATCACGGTAAGTATTATTATTACGTCTCCACGTCTCGTGTACAGGGTTGTACACAATTATACACAAAAGCGGTTCTCATGACATGTTAATGACACACGACCAAATTATACACAAAGGCGGTACTCATGGCAAATTAATGTCACACGACCAAATTATACACAAAGGCGGTACTCATGGCAAATTAATGTCACACGACCAAATTATACACAAAGGCGGTACTCATGGCAAATTAATGTCACACGACCAAATTATAACACATGGTTATAAGTATTAAGTAATTGTAACGAACTTCTCGTGTAGTGGTGGATTTTGTAAGGATCTCTCCTATTGCGTGACAATTTTTTACATTTAAATATAATTCAACAAAAGCTAGCAGTATCATTTGATACTGTTTGCAAAGATTTGTTAGATTGACTAACTCCGTAGCCTGGAGAGGCGTACGATGGAACAATAGAGAAGATAAACAATTTTAATGTTACTTCATGTGTTACAAGGTGCAAGATGATGGTAGAAGGTATTTCTACTTACATCGTGCGATGGGTGAGAACAGGCCCATAATGGCTTTACATACTGTTCATTGTAGCGTGCAATTGGGTTGCAAACACTTGGTTAAATGGTGAGACAAAGGTTGGGTGTTTATATTATGCAACGATGATCGAACAAGGTCCTGTTGATTTACGTTGTGATATAATTATTTGCGTTTGAAGATCAGGGTAACCGTAAGGTTTTACTAACCTGTCCCGTAGGGTTGAAACGTGAGGTACGAGACATACGTGACGTAACAGTAGAGAAAAGAAATCGAGATCTCGTCATACAATAAAAGACCTTAATGGGTTTTACATACTTTTAGTTGAAGCGAGTCCAGTTATGGTATGTGGTTTTATAGGACCGACATTTGGTTTTCTTTTATAAATACAATTTCCCAAAATGGATGTGTCAAAATCCGATTTTTGGTAAATGTGAGCTTGGGTAGGACGCCATCAATTTTTGAAAGGAAAAAATTGAAAAAAAATGAAAAAAAAATTATATACATACAAAGAAGACAATTATGTGATTAATTGCTACTTGGTTCTTGCCTTTGAGACCACTATAGGGTTTTACATACTCAAGGTAACGTTGAATTGGACAAGAAAGAATTAATGGCTGTACTTGACAGGTTTTCTTTTTTTAAAAAAAAGGGGTCGGTATTTAACACTTTGGAATTTACAAAATCCGAACTCTTTTGGATGGTACTCTTATGAGTGATTACCAATCGTTATTTTACAAGGAACAAAAACAAAAGTGGGGTGGTTCTTTCTAACACGACGAAGGGAACAAAATGAAACGAAAAATGGGGTGACATGACATAAACATTGCATAGTGTAGAAGTTGAGAAGCAAAAGCGGGTTCGCGACTTCCCGGCGATTGTAACTCGAAAACGTGTCTCTATTCTAAAATGATCAGTTTCAGAACAGGTGAGAAAATAAAACGTAAAAAGGGAGAAAACGATTGTCGTGAGGGAAAGAACGTTATTACAGGAATAATACTTCATGGTCATAATATGTTAATATACATTTATTTACAAAGGTAGGTTAAACTCGTTTTGACGAATAGGTTGACATGTAGTTGACACTTTACACGCCTAATTATGGTAAGACTTCATAAGCTTACAATAGTTTGTGATAATACACAATGGGTTAGTTTAAAGTTGCTGGGGTGGTGGGGCAGTTTCAACTGTCTCCTCACTTCCAGACTTTACAATGTCCTTAATATGGTAATTACCAGTATGTTTGCCAGAGGAGTCGGACAGGTAGTAAACTAAGTCCGATATTTTTCTTACAACCTTGGCCTTGACAAAACGGGGTGCCAGCTTGGCAGAGAAGTACAGGGCTCCTTGAGAGAGGGTGTTATTCCTTCTCCAGACAACATCGCCTACATTAAAAGTGATGTGTTTCCTACGTAGGTTATATCTGTCCGCACTTTTTTGGTGGGCCAGCAATAGAGCATCAGTAACTTCACTATAAATGGCAGTAAGTTCTTCCAAACGATGAGCGTAATCAACGGCAGGATTGCTTGTGGAGGTGGTTGACGTGGGGAAATTCATGTTCCAGTGCAATGAACCATGTACCACCTGTTCCATACCGTGTTTTAAAAAGAAGGGGGTGTAACCAGTGGTTAGGTTAACAGTGTTATTCATGGCAGCTTGAATTTTATCTAAATTCTTACACCAATTACGTTGGTCTTTGTCAACCAAAATGGCCAGAGCTGTGTTAATAGTCTGGTTATACCTTTCGACAGTGTTATTTTGGGGAGTGTACAAGGTATTATAATAAATATCTTTAATCCCGTATTTAGCAAGGAAATCTTTAAATTCTTGTGCTATAAACTGTTTTCCGTTGTCAACTATTACGGTTTTGGGAGTTCCGTAGGGTATGAAAATGTGTTTTTCCACAAGTTTGACAATGGCGGCGGCGTTGGCTCTTTTTAAGGGGAAGATCCAACAAAATTTGGTAAAGATATCCACAATGCTGAGTATATGCATGTGTCCAGAATAACTCCTGGGAAAAGGTCCGACGAGGTCCATAGATAACGATTGGAGGGGTCTATCAGCACGTTTGGGTTTTCCCATTAGGCCGGCAGGGGGTGCCGTACTATGTTTGTAAGCTTTACATGTTTCACATTTGGAGATGTAGTTGCGAACTTGCTTGAAAAGTTCCTGGGTGTATACGTCTTGAAGGTTCCTGGGTGTATAGAGTCGGGGGCACTATGATTGTTGATGATTACTTGTTTTCTCTTTTCGAGGGGCACAACGAGTTTCCAAGAGTAATCTTCAAGGATGGACAGTGGGGCCTTACAATTGCGATATAGTTGTCCTTCTTTTATAATAAAATTGGGAAACTTTTGTTGATTGTTTTTGCACCCTTCATAGATTTTAAGATACCATTCATCTTTTGTGGATGGGGTAGAGGCAATTGTATCGATGTTTAATGTGGCAAGTTCAATTCTTGACAGGGCATCTGGGACAATATTGTCCGCACCTTTACGGTGGATGACATCGAAAGTGTATTGGGACAAACGAGAAGCCCAGCGAGCGAGTCTGCCGGAGGGATTACTTAGAGAGATCAACCATTTCAAACTACTATGGTCTGTGACTACAGTAAATTTGCTACCGTCTATGTAACCACGAAAATGGTGAACAGAATCCAATACTGCCAGTAGCTCTTTTTCGGTGATTCCGTAATTTTTCTCGTGTTTATTCAAGGTGCGGGAAAAATAGGCTACAGGGTGTTCGCCATCGGGGAATTCCTGAGTTAGGACTCCACCGATCCCTACGTTAGAAGCATCCGTATGGAGGGTAAAAGGTAGTTCAAAATTAGGACAATTCAGGACAGGGGCTGTTTGAAGAGCATTTTTTAAAGTCGTAAAAGCTTCTTCGGCTTCAGTAGACCAACGAAAGTTGCTGATACCTTTACGGATACCAGTAATTTTGTTTAATGGGGCCGAAATAGTGGAAAAGTCTTTAATGAATCTCCTATAGTAACCTGTAAGTCCAAGGAAACCTTTGACTTCTTTCGCGTTTTTGGGTCGGGGGAAATTTGCCATTGCTTCCACCTTAGTAGGATCTGTTCTCAGACCTTTTTCGTCGACAATGAATCCCAAATAACGCAGGCGAGACTTACAAAATTCAGACTTCTTTAAATTGATGGTTAAACCAGCAAATTTAAGTTGTTGAAAAACTTTTTCCAGCATTAACAGGTGTTTTTCGAAGGTGTCACTAACGATGATGAGATCATCAAGGTAGCAGAATAGGTTGTTGTCAACTTCAGGGCCGAATAGTTTGTCCATCAGCCTCTGTAGTTCGGCGGGGCTATTTTTTAGACCAAAAGGTAGCCTTTTAAAGTGGAACATTCCCCTACCAGGTACAACAAAAGCAGTTTTTTCGCAGGATTCCGCATCTAAAGGTATTTGCCAGAAAGTTTTGCTTAGATCAATGGAAGAAATGAATTTGGCATTGCGTAATTTGTCTAAAGTTGCGTGAACGAAAGGCAGTGGGTACGCGTCGGCTTCAGTGCAAGAGTTCAATCGTCTACTGTCGAGGCAAAAGCGTGCAGAGCCGTCTTTTTTTGAAACCAAAAGGGTTGGGTTGGTCCAAGCACTTCTGCTGGGAACTACCACTCCCATTTTCAACATTTCATCAAGTTCATTTTCTAAAAGTTTCAATTTTTGGGGGGCTAAATTGTAGTAGCGTTGCTTGATTGGTGGGCCGTTGGTTTTGATGTGGTGTTTTACCAAATTAGTTAAACCCAGTCCGCATTTTTCGAAAGATATTGATTCAAATTTGTTGATCATTTCCTTTAATTGGAGAGCCTGGTCAGTGCTTAGGTTTTCGTGAGGTATTATTGTACGAATCTCACCAACTTGAGCGACCGGAGGTTTTTGGCCAAGAGTATTAAATACTTGTGGAGCAACGTTAAAAGCCTTCCAGAAGTCAACGCCAAGGATGAAATTCTGGGATATAGAGGGTACTATTAGAAAGTTAATTGTAACTGTGTTATTGTTACATTTAATTGGTAATGACAGAGTACCGATGACTGTCTGGGGAGCATTGTCCGCAGTTGTCACGAGTGTAGGTTTGGAAAAAACTTTGAAACCGTTGTTAACAAAAGGCAGGTGGGCATTGTTGCCAAGGCAACTAACAGATGCACCACTATCTAGTAGTCCAGAGAAGGGGACATTGTTAACGGAGAAAAGGGCATAAGGTCTTCCATCTTTAGCTTGTTTGCAACAAACCGAAGAAACATTTAAGGTCTGGTTAAAATATTTAATGTGTGATAACCAATCAGTCCATTCCTTAGACCTTGGTACAGAATGAATACCTGAGAGGTTATTATTTAGTTTTTTGGTTTTCTCGCATGAAAATTCGGTGGGGGTTTAGAGAAATCCACTTGAGGTTTAACAAAGTGAGGGTCTTGCAACCTTTCCATGTTATTTCTTGATTTTTTGAAAATTTCACGCAGTTCGTCGCGTGGAGGAGAACGATCCCTGGAGCGATGTCTCTTTAAGGTTCTGGGTTCTTTAGCTTCCAGAAATTTGGCCTGCTTGAAACAAGTGGTTGCTAGGTGACCTACTTTTTTGCAAAAGGAGCAAACTTTTTTGTTGTCAAATTCTGGTTTTAATCCAGAAGGACGGCTTGGTACAGTGATATTGTCCGTGGTGGTTTTGTTGTTTTTCCTGTCTTGGTGGGATTCCAAAATGAGGCAAACTTCGTTTAAATGGGCCAACGACACAATTTTCTGTGAGGTGATAATGTTTTCATATCTTTGTAGGAGGCCATCAGTTATAACTGGTAATAATTCGGCTTCCGAGACAGGGTGGGAAAGTTTGATGTTGATGGACTCGGCCCTCTCTATGAATGTTGCCACAGTTTCGTTTACTAATTGTTTAATGGATAGTAACGATAATTTAATTCTGTGTTGGGCCTCTGATTTGCCGAAGCTAGTGATCAGGGCTGATCTGAGTTTATTCCAGTCCTTGCATTTTGATTTTTGTATTCGGTGCCACGGGATTAATTCTGGAGATATTAGTTCTATAAAGTTTTTCTGCAGCACGTCAAATGGAACATTTTTAATTGAGGCCGTTTCTTCGATTCGGTCAATGAAATTCAGTACATCAGAAACACCGTTATATTTGAGTGAGATCGTATGTTTTTTCTTGTGCCGTGATGGGTGCATTGTCTTGTTTTACTGTAACATGTGTCCTGGTTTCTTTGTTAGAAACGGGGATTTCCAAAACTGGGGTATTGGGTGCCTTGTCTTCACTTGCAACGGATAGGTTTATTTTCCTGATGAACTTCTTGTTGAATAACAAAGCGTATGCTTTCAATGCTGACTTTGATTTGTTTAGTGGTGATATTCCTCTGTCTTTTAAGACGGCTTGTAGGTGCGCTTTGGATAAGTTGTGTACATTGGGAATGACACCCATGTCCAAAGATGTAGCCATTTGATTGGAATTCATTGTTAAAAATGGTTTAAAAAAGGAAAAAAAAAACTTCTAAGTCTTTTTGAAGAAAATTTGGCCAGGGGGACACTTTAGGATTTGCATTATTTAATTTTGTGGGCACTATTCGCACTTATATTCACTGCACTCGAGGAAAGGCACGAAAAAAGGCACAAAAACAGCACTTTAGAAGCGAAAAAACACTTTTGATGGAAAGATTTTATATTTGCTTCATTTACTGGCACTAAATCGTGAGATTGAACACACGTTCTTATTATTGCGTCGAGAAAACACTTTTTTTGCAAAAAAACACTGCACTTCTGAAGTTAATTTGAAGCAATTCACTTAAAATCACTTTTATAACAGTCAATGCTGAAAAAAAGAATATGGACAAACACCGTACCTATATAATTAATCGGGATAAAGAATTACTTGTGTTTTACAGGTTGTAGCTGATATACTTTTTAGAAATCAGCTTCGATGGGCCGTTGGGTGTATTGTGCTTTTTTTTAAAAAAAAAAATCACTTCCGGTGTAAAAATTGGCTTCACAGTTCTAAATCCTGACTGTTATTATTACGGTGCAATTTATGCCGAAATTAAAACAGTGGGTTTGTTTTGTTTAAACAAAGAACACAGAATCTATGTTATTGAAAAAACATTATGTTCAAACTTTCGTTATCACAGCATTTTGGCGGGAATTTCGCGCGTCTCTTTTATTCGTTCGAGAGGATTCCTACCGTTATTTTTTCGCGGCAAAAATGCGCTTGGCAACAAAATTGCATAGTACATGTTTTCAAATTGGGGACAATCGTAAAGGCAATTCTGTGCAGTCGGGAAGGATATGTTTAAAAAAAAATTCTGCCCTATGTTGGTCGCCAGTGTCGCGCGTCGGACCTGGGGGGCCCTGACTTTCCCTCGGCCAGCTCAGAGCGGGGCATGAGACGTCTCTCTCATAGTCAGGGTTCGGGGTCAGCGCGAGGCTCAAGAATCCATATCCCACCGTCTACACAAAACACTCCCATACGACTGCTATTCCCAAATGAAAGAGGTTAGGTTTTTATGAATCAACATTGTATTTGAGCGGCAAAATGGACATTACATGGGTGAATAGCAATAGAATACAGGTTGTTACATCCTAACTGGAATTATCATCAAAGGGTTCCCTAATCTCTCTCTGGGGAATAATTAACAGCTCTCTCTCTCTAGACCGACAGGCAGCGTGGACGAATTTTAGGTTATTAGCGGACACATTCAAGGGTAATAGGAAACGTAAGAGACTCACAGCGTGGTGTTGTCGGGGTATCCTGTTGATTGTAGGGCTGAGCGCCGTGTTTCAAACAAACGGTGCCAGCCTGCCGATGTTCAAAGCGCGCCATTCTCGTACATATTGCTTTTCGACCGAGCGGTGCGAATTTGGGAACGCGGGCGCTGAGACGAGCACACGTCCAGCTAGGTCAGAGGTCGGCGCGTAAGAAGGAGGAACGAGGCGCTTGGTCGCCGGGGGTGGGGGGAACTGTAGCGGATCTTTTGCGCGTTATTACTGCGTTTGGCCCAGCAACTAACCTGATAATTCCCGCTCTCAGGCTGGCAACTGTAGGATCTTTGCGCCTAAAATCTGTTATATGACACCATAAAGAAATCATTTCCAAACAAACATTATTGATTTTTTATTACTTACAATCCACTGTTTTACCTATTTTTTCTGTTTAAATTGAAATAATCCATACATTTTATAACACAGCACGCGAGGCAGACAACTCCACAATATATAATGTCTTTCCCGACTATGTTAGCGTATTTTAAGTGAGAGATAAGATTATTGCATGTCAGATTGTATCAAGTATTAACGCTGTAACGTTTACATAAGGTTAACATGGTATGTAATTTATTTCATTGTTGCACGAGTGCAAAGTATCAATAAACACAACACTATTATTTTTGCTATTCCAATTCTCTCTACGCTCTCTTTTTAACCAGAATGTAGAGACAGAAGAGACTTAAAATATGACTTACTTACTTAACCTTAGTTCCCTAATGTTAGTCAAAAAGGCGATCATCAAGTGCAAATATACTTGTCTCTTTTGAATGCATCTACCGAAAGTATATAGCCGTCATATATCAACTTAATGGCCGCTATACTCGTTCGCATGAGGGTTGCGTTTAGTTGGTAAGATATTTTGTTTTTGCGATACCTACTGACTACTCGGCACTGGGAATGGGAAGCCTCGATTCTCGGCGAAGTCATTCCACTGGAACAACGAGTGGTTCGAACCACTCGTTGTTCGAGTGGAATGACTTTTATATGCACCTTCGACGAGACTCAAGATTAAAATGTCGACTAATGTATGTACTTTTGATAGCGATTGCAAGCGGCCTGGATTGGAGAATCGTCAGTAATTCGATTGCTGAAAGACATTTTTTTTAAATGCAGTTTTGTATATAGTTTTGAAAGGTAAAGTTAAACTAAAAAAGATTTGTAAGTCATTTTAGGTATGGGATTTACTAGATGGTATATAAAACTTGAATAAATATACTGTTTTGTTTTAATGTTGTTTAATGTATTACTCGTGATTCAATATTTACTGCATATAATAAAAGTAATTTAAATCTGATTTAATAAAAGATTAAAAAAATGTTCACCAAACAGTCAAATGGTCGGCTTAGTATTAATAATACTGGTTCATATTAAATTGGTGTACCTACTGTACGCTCAGGTGTTTCAAGATACAGTAGGATTAACCCTGTTCACCCAACGCCTAAAGCCTGAAGCCTGAGGGTTGTTAGTCACCGTGAAACTCATGATATCAGGTATGATTTCAATCTAGGCAGGTTTGGTTAGAGATACGGAATACCAATCACATTCGTCAGATTCCTCGACATCGGTCTGCTTCGTTAGGAACCCCTCTGGATTACACAAAACCGCCAGCAATGAGCTGAGTGGAACCCTTGGGATGTGCAAGCGTTGAAAGCTTCCCATTATATCCAGGAGATTCTAGACTAAAACAAGTGGGTAACGTCAAACGCCGATGTAACCAACGATTCAGATGATCAAGGCCTCCCTAGCGAATTAACCTACGTATTTGATTGTGTTGCTTGTTTGATTCCCGCCGCAGCGCTAAAATATACTGATTTTTTATGATTGTTGCTTGAAATGGCTTTGGCCGTCTTTGGTGACCAGATCTGAATAGCCAGGTACTTCCCCACCATCCTCTATCCCCATCTCATTCCCTCCTCACTACCTTCAGCCTCACAACATACCTCAATTGGGGATGCCATAGTCTCACTGGCTTCAAACGGTTGAGAGCAGTTGGGATTCTTGTACGGTTTCACAGTAAAATAATGAAGCTTCTAAACCTCATGGGGATATTTAATCATTGAAAAAGACAATAGTTTGTGAAAATGTGAAACAGGCAAAGATAAAGAGATAAATAAAAGTAACTTTCGCGACTGGGACCTGTACTTACAGTTCTACCGGGACCAACGTCTATAGAGTCAATTGTGATATTGAGATATCTGGCCATTTTTATCAATTTCATATATTACTAAAATTAATTTTAATAATTCTCAATTATTTTCAAATATTTTTTCCTGGCTTTCACCTTTTTTGTTTTAGGCCATCATTTCAAATTAAAAAAAGGTGAATGTATATTTTAATTTTGTTTTAATTGGAAAATTTCAATATTATCTGGAAGACTGTGTAGTCAAATTCATACATAATTCTCATATTTTTTTACTGAAATCTTTTCGGTATTATTGCAATGTTCTTCCCAAATATATTGACAACATGGAAGGTGTCTCAATCTTGATCTGATAATAGCTTTTGAGAATTCATTTTATAAACTGACAAAAATTAAAAATAGTCGCAATTCACATAAAACTCTAGCTCCAAAGAAAATACCATCAACAAGAATCACCAATAATTCTCAGTATTAAATAATAAAGTAAAATAAACGTACCATGTCGGGTTGTTTTATTATACTAAACAATACGCAGCTTCCACAAAATATTCCAGACCCTCAATAAAATTATTAAGGATATGTTGTTTCCCATAAATTGAACAATTCATAAAATTTCAAAGTTAATTTTCAAGTACTGTTATTGTATCATTATGGTCCATTTGTGTCACAGAACTGAAATAATAATATAAAATAATTATTTTTTATTTAATTAAAATCAAATTTTATAGTATAATTATTATAAGTTCTTCAACATGTTTTTGGTTTTTGTTATTGTTACAGCTCTTTCGGCTTTCAAGGCCATTTTCAAACTGTGGTTATAACCACGTTTAAACGACTTATTCATATGATTCTATTTTACCCCCTCCCAATTAAAAATAATTTAATACCGGTTATACCGATTGACTGATAATATAATTGTGACAATAGATTTCATATTCTGTGGGGGTATTTTAAAATTAACTGGATTTCTACGAATTAAACAAAAAGACTTTAAATAAAAAATAATTAGATTAGAACGCATGTTCTCCAACCGAATTACTTTTAAAGTTTTATCATTGGAGACAATATAAGCGATTCTCAAACGAGAATTTGAAAAAGAAAAATCACAAAAAGATACGATCGCTTCTGGGAATTGAACCCGGGACCTTAGCCTTGTCAGGGCGCTAATCACTAATATTGTCTTCAATGATTAATTAATATTACTATGTGAGATTGCGGATACAGTGCCCTTGAGGTGATTTTTCACGAAAACGGCTGTATCGAACATGAAAACACGAATTTATTGCATTTAATATTATAAAATTTACGAGTTGAAAAATGCACCAAAATTATCGGTCACTAGGCGAATCGAGCCGGAGAAAAATCAAAATATTGACAAACCAGTCGCTGTGCGAAATTATTATTCTCACCTAAAAACATCTGCATCTGAAACGAAAACAAGTTGTGGTAAAGATATTGACGTCACAAGAGGGCTTGCTAGAGAAATTATAAATAGCTAAAAACACTACAATATTCGTCAGTCAAATTTTAAAAATTAACACGAGAGGACGGAACACCTCCAGTTAAAACGCGATCTGTAAATTATAATTATAAATTCCTGATTGTTAACTGAAATCTGTAGTCGCTTCTCTTCCTGGAGGAAGAGATGATGTGATGGATCACGGCACAATCATTTTAAAAATTACAACTATTTCTAACGAGCTGTTTATGGCCGGCACTTTATCAGCTGAGCCAGACGCATTTGTCATCATTGCAATAATGGGGCGTCTCCGTGTGCCGGCTCTTATAATCAAACGACTGAACTGCCCACTGCCGGTGATCACCTAGAAGCTGGCCAATTCCTGTTGCATTGATGCTGACAACCTAAAGGCTGACGAATACCTGCTAGCTAACGACTGAACTGCCCACTGCCGGTGATCACGTAGAGGCTGGCCAATTCCTGCTGCATTGATGCTGACAACCTAAAGGCTGACGAATACCTGCTTGCTAACGACTGAATTGCCCACTGCCTCCTGGCTACCGACTAAATTAGCCATTGATGCTGAAAACCTAGACGCCGGCCAATTCTTCCTGGCTACCAACTGAATTAGCTATTGATGCTGAAACCTAGAGGCTGGCCAATTCTTCCTGGCTACCGACTTAATTAGCCATTGAGGTTGAAAACCTAGAAGCCAGCCAATTCTTCCTGGCTACCAACTGAATTAGCCATTGATGCTGAAAACCTAGAAGCCGGCCAATTCTTCATGGCTACTGACTAAATAAGCCATTGATGCTGAAAACCTAGAAGCTGGCCAATTCTTCTTGGCTACCAACTGAATAAGCCATTGATGCTGAAACCTAGAGGCTGGCCAATTCTTCCTGGCTACCGACTAAATTAGCCATTGATGCTGAAAACCTACAAGCCGGCCAATTCTTCCTGGCTATCAACTGAATTAGCCATTGATGCTGAACACCTAGAGGTTGGCCAATTTTTCCTGGCTACCGACTAAATTAGCCATTGATGCTGAAAACTTAGAAGCCGGCCAATTCTTCCTGGCTACCAACTGAATAAGCCATTGATGCTGAAAACCTTGAAGCCGGCCAATTCTTCCTGGCTACCGACTAAATTAGCCATTGATGCTGAAAACCTAGAAGCCGGCCAATTCTTTCTGGCTACCAACTGAATTAGCCATTGATGTTTTTTTTATTTTTTTTATTTATTTTTTTTTATTTATTAAAAGTATACAATACAGAATATAGTATATTATATAAAGCATCGTACTCCCAGGAGTTAATAAACTCATTGCGGGAATGATACGCATTACATGAAACATATAGTTGTATGTATTAAATGGACATATGATGGGACATACACAACATTATTATTTCAGATAGTCATTAATAAGTTGAAGTTTGAGCATGTTAGTTTGGATCTTTTTACATTGACTTGCACATTTGATCTCGTTGGGTAGTTGATTATATTTTGTGTGAGCTATGTATTCTAGGGATCTTAGTCCATATTTTGTTGATTTGATTTTTGGTATATGAAGTTTGTTGTGATTTCTTGTGTTGTGTTGGTGTACGTCGCAATTGTAATAGAGTGTAGTGTTGGAATGTGCCGAGTGTTGAATTACTTGTAATATAGTTTTCGTTATTTCAAAAGTGGGAATGGTATTAAAAGGAAGTATTTGGGTGTTTCTGTAGATGTCTTTGACATGTGTGTCCCAAGGTAGACTGAAAATATTTCGCAGGGCTCTATTTTGGACGACTTGGATTTCTGAAATCATTTTTTTTGTAGCAAATCCCCAGATTCCGGCGAGATATATTAGATGTGAGTGAATCATAGCATGGTAAATCGATTTTAATAGAGAGGGAGGAAGTAACCCGCGAAGTCTATATAAAACACCAGTTATAGGAGTAATTTTGGATAGAACATGTTTAAATTGGTGATTCCATGTGAGTTGTGAATCAATGAAAAGGCCAAGATATTTTGTAACATCAACCCTTTCAAGGCGGTTATTATCAAGACTTATATTAAGACTTACATTTTTTTTATTTGCAAACAGTATGTAATGTGTTTTTTTTATGTTTAGGCTAAGTTTGTTTAATCGCAGCCAGTTTGCCAGGCAAGCTATATCCCTTTCCATTTCCTTTTCAAGTTCGTTTAAATCATTATTGTGATAAAGAATCACTGTGTCATCTGCATAGAGTTGTATTGTACCCTTAAGTCCCCATTTAGCAATATCATTAATGTATATTAAAAATAGCAATGGTCCAAGTACGGAGCCCTGAGGCACGCCACATTTTATCGTTCCCATGTTGCTTGTCCCTTTTCCAACAAAGGTCTGACAGTGTCGATTAGAGAGGTAGCTACACAGTAACTTCAGGGGAGTGCCTACTATGCCTAGGTGTTCTAGCTTCTTTAGTAGTATCCCATGGTCAACCGTATCGAATGCCTTTTTTAAATCTATAAATAAGCCTGCAGCATGCTTACCCTGGTCTATATGCTTTTGGAGGGCGTATACAAAATCGAAGGCAGCACATTTTGTGTTAGATTGGTTTCTGAATCCATACTGTTGGGATGCGAGTAAATTGTTTGATAAGAGATATTTAGTGAGCCTAAGCTTAATAACCTTTTCAAAAACTTTAGAGACGACAGATAGGATGGATATAGGACGATAATTAGAAGGATTTTTTTTGCAATCATCTTTGTAAATCGGAATTATTTTTGCTATCTTTAGTTGATCTGGGAAGATTCCACTATCCAGGGATTGATTAATAAGAAAAACAAGGTGGTCAGCTAATATATCTTTGCAAAAGTTCAGGTACACTGGTGTAATTCCATCTAAACCTGGAGATGCATTAGACTTTAGTTGAGAGATGATACTGAGAACTTCTGTTTTATTTGTTTTGGCCATGTATAAGGACTGGATTGCTTTTTGATCCGTGTTTATAGTGATAGAATCATCTGGATATGATGCAATTGTGGCTGCTAAGTTTTCCCCAACTGATATAAAGAAGTTGTTAAAAGTTGAAGCTATCTGTGTTGGGCATGTTATTTCTTCATTCTTAATGAGAAGACATTCAATTTCATCTTTCTGGGGTGTCGAGCTATTTGTTAGAATTGCATTTATTATTTTCCATGTCTGTCGCGGATTACGCAGGTTTTCTTTAAATATAGTCGTGTAGTATTTGGTTTTAGCATATCTTCTATAGTTGGTAACTTGATTTCTTGTTTTATTTCTCAGTGCTGTGAATATATCACTTTGCTGATTTTTTTTCCAGAGTTTAAACGCATTGTTGCGCTGTTTGATAAGTGCATTTAATTTTGCATCAAACCATGGAGTATTACCCCTCCGTTGGTCTCCTATGCGTAACTCAGATTTATGTTGGGATGATTTTATTGCTGTTTTGATGTATTCATTAAAATTATTATAGTTTTCATTGGCATTACTGGTGGTTTCGTGTGGAAAGTTGTGGGATTCTAAATATGTTTTTAACATGTTTTTATCGGTTTTGGTGTTGTTTGAAAAAGAATGTATTCTATTATTAGTGTGATGTTTCAAGCTGTTTTGGTAATCTAATATCAAAATGTTATGATCACTTAGGTAGGCATCTATATTTGCAGTAGTTGAGGAAATATTTTGTCTGTTTGAGATGATATGGTCTATTAGAGAAGTAGAGGTATCTGTTACTCGTGTAGGATAGGATGTGTTACATATGAAACAGTTGTATGAGTCTAGCGTGTTGATGTACTTAAGAGATGTATTATTTTTTTGAAGAATGTCAATGTTGAAGTCACCAAAGATAAGGGTATCATTTCTACAGTTATTTAAAATAGATTCAAGATACATTAAGAATTCGTTAATGTTTGAGGTAGGCTTTCTGTATATAACATAAATATTTAACGGTTTAAAATTTCTATTACGGATATTAATTCCTAAGAAAGAATTTTCACTACAATGTTTTTCGATAGTTGTAGCATTTAGTGAATGGTGTGTGTAGAGAATCACCCCTCCTCCTCTTTCATTGGTGCGAGACGCGAATGTACTTTGGTAGCCGTCGATGTTGAAGAAGCACTCCTCACCATCTTCCAACCAGGTTTCGGATATTGCAAGTACGTGTACAGTGGGTTTGATGCTCTTTAAAGTTTCTTCAATCTCGTCAATTTTATTTCTGATACTTCTCGCGTTAAGATACATTATTCGAAGGCTATTTTTTATTGGCTTATAGTCTTCAATTTTCTCATATTTGTATTCATTTATACTGGCCTGGGTCCCGGATGCTGTAGTTACAGTTGAGTTAGCCATAGTCAACTCTCTCCATTGTGCGTGACATCATTATGGCACGGTAGGGGCAGTCCCTATCGTTTGATCTGTGTTTTGGTGCCTCAATTTTGCCTTTGGCCATTTTAAAGCAGTTCCAGCAACGGAATTCTTCTTTTTGTTCCTTTTTTGAGCATTCAGATGATTTGTGTTTACCAGCACAGTGTAGACAACGATCTTTTGATTCAGTACATCTCGCGGCGGAGTGACCGTATCCCATGCATTTATAGCACTGCATGATTGGGCAGCTGTCTTCGACTCGGACTCGTTGGAAACCTATATTTATTCTTTCTTGTTTTAACATAGCTGAGTGTACTTCTTTTTTGACGATCAGAATAACATTTCGTAGCCTATCATTTTTCCTGTTGTTTGTGAATCTTAGAATTTTAATAGCTTCCTTATCATTTCCAGTGGCTTCGTAGATAGTATCATTTTGTTGCACAATCATGTCTAATATTTCGGAATCTTGTGTTTCTTTTTCGATCCCCTTCAAGATAACATTAGGTCTAAGACGTTTGCCCTCATGAGCAACCAAGTTACCATTGGTCAGCCCTGGAATTGCTGTTAGGATCTTCTGTGCATCTGACTTTTTAGGGCAGGTAATTATGACCTTGTTATTTTTGGCCTTTGACATACCACTGACACCCACTCTGAGGTCGGCTGGCTTGATAGTATCCTTTATTGTTGAGGTGATGGATTCTGACGTCGCTTCTTGGTCTGATGACGACACTATTTATTTATTTATTTATTTTATTTATTATTTTATTTACGCCCTAATGGGCTTTTACATGAAAATATACATTTACATTGATTACAATAATTGAACATAAGAAGATAAATGGAGTTAATTGTAAGAAAGCAACACATATAATAAAATTTTGTGCAAATTAGCAAAACACTAATAAGATGGATTCAATATAAAATATACCCAAGCATGAAATAGTAAGTAAAAGAAAGTTCAACATAAAAAGTAAGTAAGTGGGTGTGTTTAAACCCAGTATTAATTGTGAGTTTAACAAATCGATAAACCAATATAAATTAGAGTGTAACTTACTCGTGAGGTAAAGAACATTATAACAGAGATTTAAAAAAAAAAAAAAAATAACAAAATAAGAGTTGCACCTGTAAAAAGCAAAAACTAATAGAATTTAGCAATATCGACATGAATAAGAAATAATAAGATCTGAGATGGAACATAGTGTTATGTATAAAAAGTAGTTAGTAGGTATATGCATACAATTATAAGTGTATAGTAGAGCAAATAAAAAACAAACAAATATGGATATAATTTACTTGAAAGGTTTCGAATGGGAGAAGATGTAATAAAATTATTAAAGCTATAAAAGTTAATTATTAGCCGATAGAATCGAAATAAGTTGCCTTTTAAAGCTCACAAAATTGTCAAAACCAAACATATCTATAAGTTCACAGTATTTATTCGCAAGGTTGTGAATTCAAGGAATTGGTGAAAAAATAGAATAATTAGTGTTGAGGTTCTTGTTAAATTTAAAAGTATCTTTACTGCGAGTTTGCCTAGCAGGAACATTAATGCAAATAAGTTCCAACAAATTAGGGCTGTCAAATAAAGATTTAATAATTTTGAATAAAAATAGCAAATCAATTAACACTCTTCTATCAGATAATTTAAGAAGTTTAGTTTCAGCAAGCAAGTTATTGTAATTTATAAATTCGATTGGAATTTTCATTTTAAAATTAATGTACCGAAGGAATTTATTTTGTACCTTTTCTAATGATTGAGAATGGACCTTGTAGTACGGTGACCATACGGTGGAATTGTATTCTAATTTGCTTCGTACTAACGAGCAATACAGATGTTTTAATGTTGACATACTTTTAAAATTTGCTCCCATTCTCAAAATAAAACCTAGTATTCTCATCGCATCGCTTGTTATTTCATCGATGTGTTCGTTAAACTGTAGACTCTCGTGGAATATAACACCAAGATCACGAATCTGTGATACACGAAGAAGATTAGCACCATTCATAAAATAGGAAAAATTAAGTGGATTTTTGCCTTTGTAAAAACTGATAATCTGGCATTTACCTAAATTTAGTTGCAAATCATTGACAGAACACCACGCACATAGTTTATTAAGGTTCAACTGCAAAATTGCGCGATCGTCATCGTCTTTGATTATTCTGTATATCTTCAGATCGTCGGCAAATAACAGGACTTTAACATTAGTAAAAATATTAACAATATCATTGATAAACAAACAAAATAATATTGGGCCCAAGTGAGATCCCTGTGGCACTCCGCTCGAGGCAGCAAATGTATAAGAAGTAAACGAATCTATCTTGACTGCTAAGTACCTTCCTAATAGATAACTCTTAAACCATTCCAACATGCTCCCTCTTATTCCCAACAGTTTTAGTTTACGTAATAATATTTTGTGGTTTACTTTATCAAATGCCTTACTGAAGTCAGTATATATGGAATCAGTTTGATGTGATGCATTAAGGGCATTAACAATATCATTCGTGTACAATATCAAATTGGTAAGAGTAGATCTACCTTTAATGAATCCATGTTGAAGGGGAGAGATGGTTCGATTGATTCGGGATATCAACTTATCTAGTACTAGGCTTTCAAAAAGTTTGGGTAAAGTAGACATTATACATATTGGCCTATAATTTGTTACTTCGCTCTTATTACCTTTTTTGAAAATGGGCGTTAAAAGACTAAACTTCCAAAGGTCCGGGAATACACCTGATGAGAGTGACTTTGTAAATAACTTATGAATAGGATATGACAATGTATGCATACAATTTACTAAAAACCTGGGCGGAACATTATCAGGTCCTGCGGATTTTCGGGAATCAAGACTCTTCAGCTTAGATATAATATCGTCTATGGTTACATTACAGTCAGATATATCAAGAGTTTCAACCAAATCAAAGCACGAAATATTGCTGTCTTCACTTGCATTAATGTAAACGCCGCTAAAAAAATCAGCAAAAAGATTAACAGTTTCCTGAAGATTTTGGGATAATTTAGAATCGAATGACACACTACTAGGTATGTAAGTACCATTTTCTTTTTGGGATTTAACATATTTCCAAAAGAAATTTGAGTCGTCCATGATAGAGCCTTCGACATCACTAATGTAATTTTTGTAACATTTTGCGGAGAGCTTATTGCACTCTGCCCTCAATTTTTGAAACGCAGTATAATCGATGGCCAGGCGACTTTGTTTGAATCTCTTATGAGATAATTTTTTGAGGTAAATTAAGTCTATCAGGTCTTTTGAGAACCATTTTGGGTATAGAGTTTCTCTGTAAGTCGTTAAAGGAACAAATTGTTCAATTGCAGAATTAACGATGAAGTAAAATTTTTTAAGGTGTACATTAATATCATCGTCGCTATCAAAGAATGACCAGTCAGTCTGTTTAAGGAAATTTGAAATTTTAACATAGTCAGCTTTTTTGAAATTTCGAGTTTCTACTACCTTTTTTACGATAGGAATTGGTTTAAGATTGGACATGCATATTTCTAGTGGTGGATGGTAAACATCGACAGGTAATAGAATTTCGGTACTTCTCACAACACAGATGTCAGACACATTTGACAGTGCCAAATCCAACGTACGACCTCCTATATTAAGAACATTATTACACTGTGTTAGACCTAAGAACAGTGCCATATCTCTAATAACACGAATATTAACATTAGAACAAGAATTGACAGAATTCATATTACACCAATCATAATGTGGCAGATTGTAATCACCAACTAGAAGTAGTTTAGTATTAGGATATTTAGCACAAATTGATTCAACCTCGTCGCAGTGATTGCTGTAGCTTTGGACATCAGAATTCGGAGGTAAGTATGCACATCCCACTATTATTTTACCTCTAGAAGTGTTCACATTGACAAATAGTTGCTCGATGGATGTGTTTTTTGTGGATATTTTTGAAGAACTGAGATTTTTTGAGATAGCAATGGCTACACCACCTCCTCTCGTTTTGGCACTTGTTTTAGAATTCCTATCCATACGGTAGATGTTGAAATTAGGGAAGCCTAATTCGGCGGAATTGATTCCTGAGTCGAGCCATGTTTCGGTTAAAATGAAGATATCACTGCAGATAGTTGCCGCCGAAGTCAGCAACATGGGAAGTTTAGTGCGGATCCCTCTCACATTTTGGTAGTAGCATTTTATTTTTTGTTGTTTCAGTTTTTTGGCGCACATTCAATAATTTTAGGTACAGAGTTCACATATTTGATAGTTATATTGGTTTCACCGTTGTTCTTCCTCGTCTCGAGTTGTTGGCGTAAATCTAGAAGTTGAGTCCTCTGCAATGGTGTTTGGTCGTTACTGGCCTTTATACCGTTTTTCAGTTTTGCGTTCCTGGTCAAAACCTCACGAGCCGAGACAGAGTCATTGAATTCGACCTTAATCGGTCTAATTTTGTTGGACTTTTTTACACCAAGTCTGTACGACTTAACCACACTCGGTATTAATTCATTATTTATATCACTAATCGCTGAAACTACTTTATCGCTGTCCATTTTAATAATTGTTGTTGTTGATTCTGAAATACTTTCGGGAACATTAAATAAAATAATGTTCTTTGACCGGGTTTTTCTTTCCTCGGCCTCTGCGAGCAAATCATTTATTGAAGATGAAGTATTTGTCGGGTTAGTAACAATAGACTGAGTATCCGTTACACTTTTTAATGTTGACAATTCTCCTTCCAACATTCCCATACGAACAGCCATCAATCCTGTGGTTCCTAACAGATCCGTTGTTATCGGGGTAATTTTACCCATTTGCTCCTTCGTAAATTTGTTGCCGGGGTCATTAATGATTTTTATCAGCGAACAGAGTAGATCCTTGGCCTTGGTCATATAGTTAAGAGAGTTCTCGTTTAAATCCATATTAAAATTTATTTAAAAAGAGTTAAAAATATGTTAACTTTATTCGTAATTAGTTTATACACAAACGCCTGTTTCCCGCAAACTGTTTAGCACTATTCAAAAGTGACGACACTTTCGACCAATGGCGATAGTAATGACGGACTGATAATGCGCCTGCGCGTTTGGTATGTTTACCAGTTGAAAATTGTTATTTTAATATTTTTAAAACACAGCACTGCACAGCACACACGATAATTTAAAAATCTAACTGATTGAATATTTCGAAGATGAAGTGATTTAACTACTTCGACACTTTATGTTGTGTTTACTTGCAATTTTCTAATGTTTTGGAAGTTTTAATGTGGAGCGTATTCACTATCTGTGTAATCAATGACGGTAGGTATTATAATCCTCCATTACGGCATGTCTGGTGCGATCTCCTCGATTCCCTACTGCCGAGGCGTAACTGAGTACGGGCTCTTTTTGAGAGTTGGCGCAGAAAGCTGACATTTCCCTACAGTGTCTTTCTTCCATCTTCAGTTGACATTCTGCATTCTGCACCTTGGTTTCAAGTAATTCGACTTCCAGAGCATGAAGTTGTTTTCCCAGTGTGGCTCCTTTCTCAATTATCTCCAGCAAAGATGAGATTATTGTGTCGCGGACTTCTTTGGTTATGTTATTTTTGAGAGGCTCGGCTGCTTTCAGTGCCAGAGTGGCAATTTGAACAATATTCATGGCTGTCTCGGACTGTTTCGTTTTCTGGAGAGAAATATATGGGGGGATTTTAACAGAAGGCAGAATCGGTTTGGTTTTGAGAGGAGGAATTTTGTCTTCGTTGATAGATGGAAGCGCTGGACTGGACTCGTGTGTTATTGGTGAGGATCTTGTAGTATAGGAGAATGTTGTTGCGGTGGTGGTAGAAAGAGCAGAGTTGGTGTTAGTGGGGATTGACGCTTGTTTATTAGTCTTAATTTCCTTCTTTTGTCGTTTGTCCATAACTTTTCTGCTTTCGGCTCGGGTTTGTCTTGGGGACTTAACTAGTTCTGGACTGCTAATGCTCCGGATTATCGGTGACCTCGTCGTGGTTCCCGATTTTTTTAAATGGATCTTTAGCCCCTGGGGGGGTACACGGGGGATCTGCCATTTAAAGTTTATTTTAATGTTTACATGTCACTAAGAGTTGTATTGTATTTATTGTAATGTCCTGTTTTTTTTTTTTCACTTGTATATTTATTTTTATATTTACTAATATTTATGGAAAAAAAAAATAGATATAAAACGGTAATTATTTATTTGGATTAATGGGGTTCGAACTGTCGTTCTTCGAAACTCGGCGGTAACGCGTTCGCCTCTAGTCCAAATTCCACTGTTGTTATACCGTCAAATAATAAATTATTATAATAATAGTGTCAGCACTTGGGATTTTTAAGAATTTATTTAAAATTACTTTAATATGTGTTTTTCGCTTTTGGAATAGATAACGCCTATTTGTCTGCAATCGGACTAGCACTTTATTTGTATAATGGGAATTGGCAGAGATACGCCTGTTTTCCGCAAATCGGCTAGCACTGGTAAAAGGTAAACAAAGTGAGCTCACTTTCAACCAATCGTCATGCAGCTACTTAAACTACCCGGTTTTAACAATATTATTGTTATTCGCTAGAATATCACTTGTAAATATTGCACTTGTAATATTTTCCGATGGAATACCGAGAGGATAAAAGAACACCGTTATAGCCCGCACAAAACTGCACTTATTTTCAAATTTGTATGTTCGAATTCACTTTTTTTACACACTTTCGGTTGATTATCGTAAGAGCATTTAATAGGCCACTTGCATGGATTTTGTACACATTCCTTACTTCAGCTTACTACAGCTTTGCACTGTCACTGTTAATAGCGTTTTATGTCGCATAAATCTGTTTTTTAGCAAATATTTCACTATTTTTAATGGAGCAGTATAAAAGATGACATCTGTCATTGACAACCATAGACAACTTGTTGAAACCTAGAGGCTAGCCAATTCTTCCTGGCTACCGACTAAATTAGCCATTGATGCTAAAAACCTAGAAGCCTGCCAATTCTTCCTGGCTACCGACTGAATTAGCCATTGATGCTGAACACCTAGAGGCTGGCCAATTTTTCCTGGCTACCGACTAAATTAGGCATTGATGCTAAAAACCTAGAAGCCTGCCAATTTTTCCTGGCTACCAACTGAATTAGCCATTGATGCTGAACACCTAGAAGCTGGCCAATTTTTCCTGGCTACCGACTAAATAAGGCATTGATGCTGACAACCTAAAGGCTGACGAATACCTGCTGGCTAACGACTGAATTGCCCACTGCCTCCTGGCTACCGACTAAATTAGCCATTGATGCTGAAAACCTAGAAGCCGGCCAATTCTTCCTGGCTACCAACTGAATTAGCTATTGATGCTGAAACCTAGAGGCTGGCCAATTCTTCCTGGCTACCGACTAAATTAGCCATTGAGGTTGAAAACCTAGAAGCCTGCCAATTCTTCCTGGCTACCAACTGAATTAGCCATTGATGCTGAACACCTAGAAGCTGGCCAATTTTTCCTGACTACCGACTAAATAAGGCATTGATGCTGACAACCTAAAGGCTGACGAATACCTGCTGGCTAACGACTGAATTGCCCACTGCCTCCTGGCTACCGACTAAATTAGCCATTGATGCTGAAAACCTAGAAGCCGGCCAATTCTTCCTGGCTACCAACTGAATTAGCTATTGATGCTGAAACCTAGAAGCCGGCCAATTCTTCATGGCTACTGACTAAATAAGCCATTGATGCTGAAAACCTAGAAGCCGGCCAATTCTTCTTGGCTACCAACTGAATAAGCCATTGATGCTGAAACCTAGAGGCTGGCCAATTCTTCCTGGCTACCGACTAAATTAGCCATTGATGCTGAAAACCTACAAGCCGGCCAATTCTTCCTGGCTATCAACTGAATTAGCCATTGATGCTGAACACCTAGAGGTTGGCCAATTTTTCCTGGCTACCGACTAAATTAGCCATTGATGCTGAAAACTTAGAAGCCGGCCAATTCTTCCTGGCTACCAACTGAATAAGCCATTGATGCTGAAAACCTTGAAGCCGGCCAATTCTTCCTGGCTACCGACTAAATTAGCCATTGATGCTGAAAACCTAGAAGCCGGCCAATTCTTTCTGGCTACCAACTGAATTAGCCATTGATGTTGAAACCTAGAGGCTAGCCAATTCTTCCTGGCTACCGACTAAATTAGCCATTGATGCTAAAAACCTAGAAGCCTGCCAATTCTTCCTGGCTACCAACTGAATTAGCCATTGATGCTGAACACCTAGAGGCTGGCCAATTTTTCCTGGCTACCGACTAAATTAGGCATTGATGCTAAAAACCTAGAAGCCTGCCAATTCTTCCTGGCTACCAACTGAATTAGCCATTGATGCTGAACACCTAGAGTCTGGCCAATTTTTCCTGGCTACCGACTAAATAAGGCATTGATGCTGACAACCTAGAAGCTGGCCAATTTCTGCTGGCTACCAATTGAACTGGCCACTGCTGCAGCAGTCGCCCACGCCATTTACTGTATCGTATGGCACGATGATGCACAATGTGCTCCAATCTGAAATTATCGCTGAAAAAATTCCGGTTGTATCAGTTTTCCATCTGTGTTTTAAATCCCAGTTGTATTGAAATACATATAACTATTTTTTATGAATTGGGATAGCTGTAAAAAATAGGAAGTACCTATAAGCTACACCCCTTTGTACGCTCTGTATACCAATACAATACTTGTAATTAAAATGTGAATTTTGATTCGAATCGTCTTTCTTTTATGATGGTTCGGATAGAACACCTCACGGTGTTTTACTTAAATCATTACCCAGGTTGAGGACTGATGGGTGCCGGTGCTTATTATTTACAGTCTTTTCTTGTGCAGGCAAACACGTCCGGTACAACGGCGCTATGTAAATTAGCCGAATATTATTATTATTTTCACCATTAAGTTATTCCAAGTTGACGGTCTTCGAGGATTGAGGATCTCAAAAAGCAATCGCAGCGGGCGAAAATAAATTTTATTTGATTCATTTGTATTATGTCACAATTTATTAATTTAAAATAATATATATAATACTTACAGCATGTTCAAGTGGAAGATACTCTCTGCATCGCCCTGGTGTAAGACCAATATTGAGAATTTAAACGTTGCTTTTTTTAAAACTAATATTTACACGATTAAGTGGAGAGTGGAAATCACACTAGGCTAATGCCCGTTTTGTGTTATTCATACTACTCCATTATTAAATATAATAAATAACAGATAAAAAGTAATAGTATGAAAATAAGAAAATCTAATATAAAAACGTATAAGAATAAATAAAACTAAATGAAAATTAAAAAAAATAAAAGTAAGGTGAGAAATAAAGAAAAATAATATTTTGATGGAGATTGAACTGAAAGTTGAAATAAAAATTGTAGATATTCTACTACAAGGGTACATGTTTAAAGTTCGTGCCATGTAAGAAATTGGAAAGAAGGTATAATAGAGTAATTAATTTTTTTTTTATATAAATATATTATTTTTTATTAGTTTAATAGTTTTATGAATTTAAAGACTCTTTCTAGAAAGCTCGTCCCTTTAAAAATAATCAATGTTTTACCCTGGCAGTAAAGAGGGAGTTAGAATTATAGGACTTTATGTCGGTTCTCAACCAGAATTGGTGTTGAGCGAATGAGGTATTTGTCTTAGGAATCAAGCAACCCAGGTTTGATTGAAAACGGGTGTGTACTTAACGTATTTATGTACTTTATGATTGAAATGGCTTAAGTCGTGTTTTGTGACCAGATTTGAATAGCCAGGTACTCCGCCACCTTCTTCTTACCCATCCCCTTCCCCTCTTCACTATCTTCAGACTCAGAACATACCCCAATTTAGGAGGCCATAATTTCATTTGCTCCAGACGGTTGGGAGCAGTTGAAAATCTTGTGCGGAACTCACAAAAAAAAATTAAATTATTAAATATTACATTAATTTGAGGTTAAACTTATCAAGTTATTATAGTTATCAAGTTATTCCAAAGAAAATTTAAAAAAATTTGAAAAGCAGTAACAATTTTTTCAGTAGTTACTTAACACCAGTCAGATAACAAAACAAAATGGTCCATGAGGTTCATAACAGTAATGTGACTGTATTTATTATTTACGAATACTTGTTGTTTGGCACCGTACTTTGGATATGTGAAAATGAGTTAATTTCTCACACGTGCTCGTAGCTGCGCTGGTAATTTGAAATTCTCGAGTCAATATAAAATATGATGATTGCATTAATTTAGCGTTTATTTAATAATGTATGTTTATATGGCACACATTGTGAGGTTCTCCATTTATACGTGGGAACACTGCGTTTGGTTTGTGGTTGCGTTGTAATTAAATTTAAATGGAATTTTCAGAATAAGCGGGCGCGTGGTTACAATAATACGCAAAATGTATTAAATTGTTTCCATTTGTTTGACAGTTTCACTACCTATTCTTCAATTAAAATTTAATTTCAACTCGGCAGAGCAATTATGACGAATTTAGTTGAATTCTTTCTGATTCAAGTAACTATCTATAATTCAGAGATAAAATTCTAAAATTAACATGGTTGTTTGATTTTGAAATGACAATATGCATAATTCCCAACAGTTTATCCAGTTCCTACCTACCTACAACCATCATCTTGCTGGAAAAAGATTTGAAATTTAGAACAATTTTTCGTATGGTGGGGGGTCAGAGGGGAACATCTAGGTCTGCGAGCCAGTCTAGGACCTCAGGCGTCACAATGTGAACATCATCGATCCAGCCGTGGAATGAATGGAGCGGGCATTCGTTGACAACATGTTCGGTGGTCTGCAACGCACCACATTCACACATCGCCTACTCTTTAAGGCCCCATCTGTTCATGTGGGCACAGCGGATATGGAAGCACCTTAACCCATTGATTGCGGGCCAGGTTTTGCGAGGCAATGAGAACACAGGCTGTCTCTTGGTGGGGTCCTGTATGAGATGGGCATTTCCCACGTTGGCCGTTTGCCACTCAAGTTTCCACCTATCTTCTGGGGTGAGAAAAATAAAGAATAAAATCTATATATATATATAACGTCTATTTTGTCAACGAGTTATCGTTCATACCTCTATCATTATTTATCCCTTCAATATTGACGAGCTAAAATCATTCAAGATGTTTACAGATTAATAATAACAGATAACCAGGAGCGGTGGTCCATTTCATCATGCTAATTATAAGCTGTGTGGGATACTGCGATATTGTGATCTGTAAAGCGGTAGATGTCTTGTTGGAGAAAATTATTTGTATGATGCTGAGTAAGTGATTAATAGCGTCAAAAGCTGTGTGTTTTTTTTTTTTAATTCTTCATGCCTCTGGCATATTTAACGTAATATTTCTTAAACATTCTGTCAGAAAGTTGTGTGTATTTCCGTTTCGCAATAAAATCCAAATAAATGATATTTTTCCGAACGTATTGGAAAATTAAAACCTGTTTTTGGAAGGTGATAAAATATGACATTTTTTAATTTTAATAAATAAATATAAAATCATTGAAAAATAATTTTTTTAATGCAAACACAAAAAACGTTTTAAAAATGGCTCGTCAAAAGTTTTTTCATCTAAATCCTGAACTTGAACTGTTAAATGTATTTTAAACATTAACGTCACCTTGCTTTTTTTCATTTCATATAAAAAATAATATTAATGTTCCATTTTTTTCTTAATTTGGGCGGTTGTATAGAAGTGTACATTTTGTGTACAAATTGTGTTAAACAGAAAAACACAAATTAAATATAATTTGTGTTTTAATATATTTGAAAATGGAGAAAAAAAAAATAATAATTTTAATTTTAATTTTAATTAAAAAAAAATTATTTTAATTTTTCTCCATTTTTAAATATATTAAAACACAAATAATATTTAATTTGTTTTTTTCTTTCTAACACAATTTATTTAATATTTCTAACTATGACGGTAATGGAGACACAATGATTTCTATTACATCATATACATTTCTATTACTGTTCCGAAAAGCGCACAAATTGACTCTACGAGTACTAGCTATTTCCCAAAACTGAATAAATTAGCCTCAAGAGTTAAACATAACCTAGTGCTATAAAGATTGAACGTTCTTTTCTACGAATAGATAATCAAATACTCCATCGGAGATATACCCTGTGAATGTTTGTAAATGCGAATGTATTTAAATGGTGTTGGAATGGATCTTTCACACTTTCCATTCTTCAGGAGAGATTACAGACCATAAATATGATAAGTGTGTGTCATGCTTCACTTTTGAATATGACATACACTCATGCCAACTAGTAATGGTTTAATTAAAATGTAATAATCTCATCTTATATCTTCGTATTTCCTGAAAATGCGCTTTACTTCGTAAACATTATGAAAATAAGAGAAAACACTAAACATTCAAGTAATATTATTGGTTGAAATCTATCATTGGTAACTAACTGTGGTGATTGATAAATGCGTGCAGCACGTATAAATGAAACATTAACACTTTAAACGCGTTAGTTACTATTTTACAGCGTTTGGCGTGAATGCAAAAGCAATAAAAACACGTTAACTTGCTCCGTAGAGCCATTGTTAATGTCTAAATGGTTCAAATTTATCTAGAGAACACCGTAAACTGTGCATTTCTCTTTGTGGGGCGAATCGCTTGGCTAGAGAACAGAGCACGGGGTAACCAAATATTTAGCATGTAGATACTTGGATCAGGTAATTTCCGATGTAGTTTAATATAATGTTGCCTGACATACTCGCGCTTCCAACATGGTGCAGACGTTTTCAGGAAATGGTTAAATTCTTCTGCGAAACTTAAATCTCTCTCGTCTGTATCAGGTGAGCTTAATCATCCAAGAAGGCTTTGTAGTTTTAGTGGTAGCGAATGGTTAACATCCTTAGGTAGAATGGAGTGATAACAGATATTAGAGAAGTTAAAAAGACTTTATTTTGGACTAGAAAAATACCTTGTAAAGAACTTGCTTATTAAAACAACCGTTATTAAAATATCTGCATTTTTCAATATTGTACTAGCTGAAGTTCCCGGCGTCGCCCGGGCTTTATACAAATCTTTTCGATATCAGATTTAGACAGTTATTATTTACCGTTTTTTCAATCGTCAAGTGTGCAAAATTTCATCATTTTTTCCAAAATTCTCCTTTTAGAAATGTGTAAAGGGGATGGTGTGATTTTTTTAAATCTCTCTATTTTTTGTAGGTAATTGTTAAAAACTTTACCAATCTCGTAATAAAACTGTAGATTTGTATTTGTATACCTGTATAAAGTAGTTAACAATAATATTCAATGCCCAGAGTTGCTAAACGAGATTCCATTCAATGTACCTGCGCGTTCAACACGCTCTTGTGTCCTGTTCAGGGTTGATCAAAGCAAAACGAACTCTTAGCAGAATTCTTGCCTGAACAGACTATGCAATAATTACAATAGCGTTTAATCTAAGGTTGATATTTTCAGTTGCGAACTTACCAAATACAAAAGGTCCATTAAAGAATATTTCTCTGATGGTTTGTGAATAATATTTTTGTCTCTATTGTTTATATCTCTATTATGATTTGATTTATATCTACAACCTCTCTCCATGGCTATAAATGTATTGTTTTGTAAATTTTTCGTTTTATATAATCTTTTGTTATGTATTAATTTTTTTTAATTCATATTCCTTTTTCACAAATTTAAAAAAAATATTCCATATTATCTTAGTTAAAGTCACAAGGAGGAAATCCATATTTGGTTTTATTTTACTATATAATTTTTATGTACAAACTGATTAAATTTAAACTGTCGATTTCCCGAAAATGAATAAATAAATAAATTAAAATAAAGCCACGCCACCCGCCAGACATATTTATGGAAGAAAACGATAACGAAGTAATAATGTTTAAGTTTATAAGGATTTGCCTAGTTGCACTTAGTTATTGGCTTGAATTGGATTGTGGTATTTTAATATAAATATTACTCAATGAATTTTTGAATTATATTTAATATTTCTATTTTAGATACTGAAAATTCGTAGTTACTACCCGCATTCGCGTAGATCTTAAATTTATGTTTTTAAACCAATGCAAAATATGGAGCAAATTTTGGCAAACAATATAGCAATTTTAGATATTTTTGACAGTCAAACAGATTCTATTTTCCTATTTCACATCTAAAAGATAATTAAGTTTTCCGAAATGAATTTAGAATATACTATTTTATTAACGCTTTATAAAGCTTCATTAAAATTCGTATACGAATACATTTTTTTTAAATGACTTGCAGCTAAAATGTCAATTCGTTTTCACTATTATAATAAGTGAATTCGTTAACCATTAAATTTGATGCCCATTTAGCGAATTAACTTGGTATGACATCAATATAATATGACATCTCTCCTGTCGGCCTGTCCAGTGTATGGTTTCTCGCCACGACAACGATATTTGTTATGACAATCATTATAATTTATGTAATGGTGTTTTTTTTATTTAAAAAAATCATCCAGAATCTATGAATGCAGTAAGTATTTTTTAGGGTAGTAAATATTTTATGGTAATATGATGCAATATTAGGCATTATTAGGCACTTATTAGGCATTTTAATGGCATGTTTTAGATCTGGTCTTCGTATATAGTTCCCAGAGTTTCGCCCTGGTTTAAGACCACCATTCATAATAAAAACTAAATTTGCAATGGCTTTAGCTGTGTTTAGTGACCAGATCTGAATATCCAGGTACTTTTACCTCATCTCCTTCCCCTACTTACCACATTCAGCCTCACAATATACCCCAATCGAGGATGCCATAATCTCACTGGCTCCAGATGGGAGCAGTTGGGTTTCTCTAATTTTTATTTATTTATCTACCATTACCTACTTTTTTAACTTTTGCGCATAATTTTTAAAATAATATCGTTAAAATAATATGATATCGACCATAATACAGACAATTCAACAAATAGACAGGAAATGAAAATAAAAACAAATATAGTAAATACTTTATTCCTTCTTCACAAAAGTGAAACATAAAAAAGAATTATTTTTTATTTATTTTTTTTATATATTTTTATTTTTTTATTTTTTATTATTTTTTTTTTTTTTCGTAGAAAGCAATCACTTTGTGGTTTAAAATTTTAATAAAATAAAAACAATATTTTTTGTTTAAAACCACGAATTTTTATTAATTTTAAGACCGACCGGTCAGTTTAATTTTGTACCCTGACGATGCTCGAGTGTAGCGAAACCGGTCGGTCTTAAAATTAATAAAATTCGTGGTTTTAAACAAAAAATATATTATTTTTATTTCATTAAAAAAGAATTCCTTGAAATTACGATCAAACAAAACTAGGACAATAAAATTACTGTGATAATAAACATTTAATTCTACACACATGAAATCGCACAAAACACATTTTTCTCGAAACACATTTTTCTCGTAACACCCTGTTGAAAGAGTTGACGGTGTTGCCAGAATCTCGTTAATTCCATCAGTATTAAATGACAACATCCTTTTCAATTCCCATCAAAAGGAGCTCCGTGTTTATGGTGCGTGAGACGAAATCTTTTTCTTCTTATTGCCGGAAAATCTTCGTCACTAGACGTGTCATTTATTTTGTACCGTAGTGGGAAGTGATGATATCAAAACTGCAAAGGTACAGGAAAAAGATGAAATAATTAACTCAGGCTATTGCTATTCTGACGGTATTTTTATCTCAATGAATGTACAGTTCAGGATTATTGTAAACGGAAGTGGCGCCCTCTGTTATTTAAAAAACAAACCCACATGAGGTATAGTCAAAAATAATCTTTAGAAAACATAAAATTTCTCAGTTTTGAAAACTTTTCCATAATTCCCTGACCCATTTTCGGCCAGTTATCCCACCAACTTGACTTTTATATCCAAATGTATCGAGTTTTTTGGCAAATTGGCAGTAAGTTTCTTAATTAATGCGTGTTAGTGTTACTTATTAGAAATTAGTTTTCATTCGTCCAGTGACTTGAAAAATGAACGAAGTTATACGACATACACATAATAAACACCAAAACAGTGGTCTGCAGGGCCTAGCGTAAAATAAAACCTGCGGCATCTGCTAGTTAATTATAAATATTCCAAACCATGATCGGCACTACAATTACAATTCGTCAAGGTTGTTTGTCGCCACGAGAAGTGCTTCAGCGCCGAAGTCAATAATAGTTATGCGTTCGGTATATGGATAGAAAGAAATAGATATAATAATAATATATGAGATTTGCTGTTAGTAGTGCGGGTGAAAGATGTCGATGACAAACTTCTTGCGTGCGGTTTCATACTTTTAATGGTCCATCACCCATCTTCCTTATTTAGGTTTTTAAAGAGAAATCTAGTAATTGTATTATAAAATGTTGTCGATGGAATTCAATGTGTAATTTAGCAAAGAAGGGTGCGTGTATTAAAACTAAAACCAAGAAACTTAATTAATTTGTGTCGTTTCACAATAAGCATTCATTAATGTTGTAATATGATCAAATTATCGGCCGGCATAGTCCGGTGGTAACGCATTGGACTGCCATTCCGAAGGTCGCGGGTTCGAACCCGGCGTGCGCAAATAAATTTTATTTGATTAATTTGTGTTATTTCACAATTAATTAATTAAAATAATATATAGTATATTTGCGGCACGTTCCAGAGTGGAAAATACTACCAGTATCGCCCTGGTGTAAGACCACCATTCAGAATTGAAACGTTGCTCCAAATGGCTTTAGCCGTGTTTAGTGACTAGATCTGAATAGCCAGGTACTTCCCCACCTTCCTCTTTCCCTTTCCCACTTGCCTTCAGCCTCACAACATCCCCCAATTGGGGATGCCATAGTCTCACTGGCTCCAGACGGGAGCAGTTGGGACTCTTGTGAGGTATTCACTATAAAAAAAATAAAAAAATTCCATGTCTTTAGGTGCTTGTAAGTAACGCAACCTATAAAGTAGATGTGTAAACTTGTCTACGATAAAAAATAAAAATCCTTTCGTTATGACGTCAGCTTAGCCAAGCACGTTGTTTTATTCAGAGCCTAATTAATATCAAAATATTTAAATTTAAAAATAAAATATTTCTAGTAATTTCCTATATTTTTGGCACGTTTCCGGGTGTAAGATTCTCTCAGTATCGCCCCGGTGAAAATCACCATACAGAATATTTATTTATTTAAAATATAACAATAAATAAATAATACTAGAAAAGATAAAAGTCCCAATAAACTACTTTTTAGTAGTTTGTCAATCGAATAATTTGATCAAAAGATTTATTGAAATTTGCTTGAAACTGCTTAAGTTGCTTAATTTTTGGTGAGCAGATCTTAACAGCCCACCTTCCTAATTTCCATCTCCTTCCCTTCCCCACTACCTTTAGCATTCCAACATACCACTGGCTCTAGATGAGAATGGGCACAGTTATTTACATAAAAAAGATTTACATTTAACAAATCATTTTGCCCATAAGAGTGCGTTATTGCGGATATCAGCGCGGGAACTTAAAACAAACAACAGAAAGCGGCTGGCAAATTGGTCTAAATGAAGATGACACCAAACCAGAAAATCCAAAAGATCCTCTTGATATAAGAAAAGTAAACTAGACGTAGATGAGTTTGATGGCCTCCGTGGTTGAAGGGCTGACTATCGACTAATTAAGCTGGATTACGTGGGTTTAAAACCTGGCGTGCGCAAGTAAATTTTATTTTATTTATTTGTGTTATTTCACATTTTACTCACTAAAAAAATAATTTGCAGCACATTCCAGAGTGGAAGATACTCTCTCCCTGTTCGGACATGTAGCCGATTGTTATCTCTAATAGTTTACTCCATACCTATTACCTTTGTCACCAGGAGACGGCAAGTACCAAGTGTTTGGGGTTGCCCTGCAGAAGTAGAAGTGAATTTTAGGTATTTGATTTTTGATACGTTTAATGTAAGCAAATTGCTGTCAAGCCATTGTTTTACTCTGTTTATACCGGTGTTCGCAATGTGTTGTGTTTCCTTCCAATCATCTCCTTCAAAAAATATAACGGTAGCATCTGCCAACATAATAATTTTCCCACCTATATGTTGTTTACACAGTTCATCACCAGGAGACGGGAAGAACCAAGACAGTACCTCTTCTTCCGCGCAACTGATCACAGGTTTCTAGGTTGAAATTCCGGATTACATACAATTCGCCGTTGAGTTTTTTTTTATGCTGGAAGAGAGAGAGAACACTGAGAACACCAACACCAAAGGTAGGACTTTCAATATTCTGGTGGCATCTTCTCCGAGTTTTATTCTGTTCCCCTTTCTATATTTCATACACAAAAACTCGCGGCCGAAAATATTCTAAGAGCTATCGAAATACTTCCTCTTTCCCATCTCTTTCCCAATCCCCACTTCTTTCAGCCTCAGCTTATAACCCTATTGGAGTGTCATAGTCTTTAAAGAAATTACACAAAACTGCTCTAAATAAATGTTTTTTTTATTATTGTTATAGTCTCACTGGCTCCAGACAGTTGGGAGCAATGACACTCTCGTGCTTTTTCACATAAAAAAATAACAATAGTATACTTAAAGTGACGTATCACTCGTAGCTCTTTAATCTTTGTGAAGCAGTGATTCAGCTAAATGTTTAATTGTCCATTCAAAGAAACTAAATTGAATTCACATTTTCGTCTTTCAGGAGAGTTCAGTTCATGTACAAGTATGTTCTCGTCCCTAGGTAGCCACTAAAATATACAGTTATAAGCTTACTTGGTAGAGAAATATTGTCCCATATAGATGTGTGTCTAGGAAAGCTTTTTATGTACATACCTATTTAAAAAAAATTAAATTGGGTATTTTGTGTATTTTTTAGTAAAATGTTATGTTATCTCTTCTCAGAATAAAAATTAAAACCAAACAAACCATCACTTTTCTGATTCAAAATATACGCTTATCGGTTTTGTTAATCGTACCTTTGGAACAAAAAGGATCCATCGAACTCGGCAATGTAATGCGATAATGAACTCTAAAGTAGCACTCTTTATTAAACAGTCGAGTCAGATAGTACGTTGTTATTCCAACGCACGTAATACCAAAGCTTCATTAAAGCAATAAAATGTTAACTATAACAATTATTTAGTGGTTCTTACAAAAAAATAACCAATATTAATTCATATTTAACCTTGTAGTTGAAAAACTTTATTAAGGGTAAATATAAAATATTTCCAAATAGATGGCGCTAATATAATATTTTAGGAAAATACTTTTTTGCTAGTTATGCTTTAAAATATTAAGATGATTTATTCATTTGCGCCTGTACATAAGGATTATGAATTTGAAAATATAGTTTTGTTCGTATATAATAATGGATTGAATCACCTTTACAAAGACATAGTTTTGTCCGTATAAAAACTCAATTCTTGAATCCAGCACTGAAATACAATATTGGATTAAATTACCGATTAATTATCTGAAATATTAGATTGAATCAAAACGTGCAAAAGTTGTTTGTTCCTAAAATAATCAAATTAGCACTATCTATGAACGAATAAATAATACATATTTTTATGTTGGCCCTTAAGTATTTAACGACATTCTAAAATACTATTTTATGCATTGGTTTCTTTCTCTATGCCAAGTTTTGCGATTTGTGATCGAAATAAACGTAAAATACTTGTTTTCCTTGAAATTTTAGTTTCAGTTTTCATGAAAGAAGAGCCGTATGTTATTAGACCTATCATAAGTCGACCACATCCGTATACCGTGTCTCCTTAGCAATTATCTGTAAATAATTATGTGTTTCAGAATTTTAGCGTTTCAGGACATACACACGATATTTTAGTCCGTACAATATTTCTTTCTCCACCGCACACCGTTAAGTGCGCATTAAATTCAGGACCACCCATAAGCCAAGTCCAAGAAGAAATAAAGAGAATGCGTTGTAATGGTCACTCGATAAATAAAAATATAACCCAAAACAATGAAACAGGGAAGGATAACCAGCTTGATAATGTCATCACGGCGCGGCGCCATATATCAGAGTTGGATTTGGTTACCTACTTATGTTCACAAATGGAATAAAGAATACAAGTTTTAACCTAACATGAAAAGTGTCGCCTCTTGGTACCAACTCCTGTGGAAACCATGGTAATAAATTCGACAAATTAATATTTTTTGTTTTTTAATGAGCTTTATTATTCACAATGTACATTTGTAACTTATAAATTTTATTAATTAGCGACCGGTTTCGACACGTTCGTGTCATTAACCAGCTATTTTAAAACTTAGTTAATAAGTAAAATAATTACGTTTTAAAATAGCTAGTTAATGACACGAACGTGTCGAAACCGGTCGCTAATTAATACAATTTATAAGTAACAAATGTACATTGTGAATAATAAAACTCATTAAAAAACAAAAAATGTCTAGAAATTGTTACATAGTGAATGCCAAAGAAATACAAAAAAATAATATTTCACAATCGAGTAAGGTTTCAAACCAAGGACGCCTTACACGAGTAATTTAAACTATCCTTAATGAAATCACAACTAGCGCAAACATATTAAAAATCACGGCATATAAAATTTAAAAAAAATAATGTGTTTAAAAAATTAAAAGGTACCTACATGTTTTTTTTATAAATTGCCACGGCCGAGAATCAAACGCCAATCGATTGCTTGGATGGCAATTGTGTTGACCATTCTATTGATTCATTAAGCATGCCCACTGAAAAAATATTTATTTTAAAATGTTACGTACACCGCAACCCAAATTATATTATTAAATCATGATGAAAACAATATTCGTCAATTTGTTCAACCCAACCAAAGAAACCCAGACTAAAGATTTCATATCGTAACATCATAACATAATTTAGTTTCATAATAAGCTGGGTTTGTGTACCGAAACTCTGCTACCATATCATAAAAACACTTAGATATTGCTTTGTTTTTTCATGAAAGGTGTAAAAAAATAAGTAACAACTATATTTAATCTTCTTTTCCCCCTTCTTTTAGAATCTAATCTCTACAGTTGTACAATCCAAGCGTTTGCTCAACGCTAAGCGCCAAGCGCCATGGAGATGTTCGTGTTAGCGGTAGACCGATGAAAATTGTTATTGGCCCATTCCACTTTATTTATTGTCACGCCCCGAACAGGCATTTCCTGCTGTTGGGAGGGTATGATTCCTAAGATGTTTTTGCACACTTGAGGGAAAATTACACATTCTTGACGATTCGTATGTTTTTATAAATTGAATTATAATATCTACTTCATGTCAATTTCATGACGTATTTAATCTTCAGGGCATTTTTTTACAACTTATTTTATAATAAAGTTCTCTTCTCACGCCTATCCGGATCCAGTAGGACCATGGTATCCCCAATTATTGTGGTATGTTGTGAAGCCGAAGAAGTGGAGAAGATAAAGGTTAATAATGAATTTATGAATGTAAATGAATCATTAAGTTTTATTTTCGATCCATCCTCTCTGCCTAACACTGCGGTAAAAGGCGTGATGGTTAATTGTAGTAGATCTCATCAATGGTAGTTATGGCTATTCATCTCGTTAGAGTTCAATCAGAGATTAAAAGTGAAAAAAAAAATCCATCAGATCAAAAAACATATTCATTGCCGTTCTTATCCGTAATATACATAACAGTATAGTATACTTCTTCATTGATCTAAAGGAATTCAATGAATCTAAATGAATTCATTATCTTACTGTACCACAGATTAGAGACCGAACAAACAATATACAAATTTAACTTAGTGTTTTAATACTTAAAACTTAAAATACGATAATCACAGAGAAAGTAGATTCTTGCAAAATACCATTCCTTACATCTTTGATGTTCATACGTGCTGTGCACTCTGGCAGTTATTAGCTACTAGTTGATTCCTAAGGTTTGTGGGTCTACTGTTCTGGTGCCATTAGTATGTTTTGAATGAACCTAAGATATATGACGGAAGGTCCCATAGGTGATGATATTCATAACGCACCTATGTGAATTGAGATTAATTTGGACTCGCTCTTGGACAGTACGATTATCTTTCAGACGGGTGGATTTTTTGCACAGTGGCCCATTGTTTAAAGTTTGGTAAAATTATATTACCAGTAGTATGTTTTGACTGAACCTAAGAAGTATGACGGAAGGTCCCCTAGGTGATGATATTCGTAAGGCACCTATGGAATTTGGGATTAATTTGGACTCGCTCTCGGACAGTACGATTATCATTCAGACGGGTGGATTTTTTGCCCAACGACCCACTGTTTAATGTTTGGTAAAATTATAATTCCAGTTTGTCTTATTACTTTATATTTTTTATGGTAGTAGCATTTATAGTAGTAGCACAAATCCACTTTAGAGTAAACTACTACTGTTTCTTATTGGCTTTCTTATCCACTACTGCGACTGAAATAACCTCTCTGCAAAGGGGAAAATGTCAACTAACGAACAGATCAGTACAAAAATAGTCCAGTTTTTATCAAGTAGGTGAGGGAATGACATGAGACAGGATTAATGGTCTTCGATATTATATCTGTGTATTTTTATTCATTATTAATGGGTTGTCTTGTATCCATTCAACGGTAGATTAATAAGCTGACAGAGAAGTCAAGCGAGGAATAGCATTAACTAACTAGATAATTTAAAGCGACTCCACAATCCACATGTCAGCTTATTAATAAGTTCATATATTTTTTTTTTATATTTACTCCACACAGGAGGCCCTGAAAAAAATAATTTCCCTCAGGGCCTATGTCATCTTTGGGGATGCTGTGTGGAGGGTCTTTTTGTGGAGAGGAAAGAGTGAACATGGGTCTTGAAGAGTCCCATGTTGTAGGAGGGAGGAAACACAGAGGCCGGCAGTTCGTTCCACAGCCGAGCTGTTGAACTTAAAAACGAATCGTAGAAGCGACCCGTTCTCATGTGACAAGTGTCAACTGTGTACAAATGTTGGGCGCGCGTTTGGCGTGTATCCCGACTACGCACCGGTGCCGAAGGGATCAATGACGCTAGTTCATCAGAGCATCTTCCATTGTAATACCGATAGAACAAGGACAGCATACCTACCTGACGCCTGTGCTCTAAAGATTGCAGTCCGTTTGTTAAGATTGGGGAATCTATCAAACGGACCGCCCGTTTCTGCACAGAGTCAAGGGTTTTTTTTAGGTATTTTGGGGCTCCAGACCAGAGATGGCTGCCAAATTCGACAGTAGGGCGCACTTGCGATTTGTACAGGGTGAGCAGTTGTGTACTATTAAAGTATCTGCGGGCCCTGTACAGTACGCCCAGCTTCTGAGAGGCCAACTTTATTCTGGCTTCGATGGAGCCCCTGTACCTGAGCTGGTCACTTATAGTTACACCAAGCATATCAATGGAAGGCCTGTTCGGAAGATTGCTTCCGTTGAAGGAGACTAGATTATCATTTGGATCCCTTTTAGACGTAATCAGACAGGATTGGGTCTTAGAAACATTAAATTCGGCGAGATTATTTTTACCCCAGGAGGAAATACTCTCGAGATAACCGTCCATTCTCTGCTTCAAAGCCCTCCGAGCCGTTGGAGTTTGTGTGCCCTTTGGGGGCTTATCAAACAAAAAGCTATCATGAACTGTACTGTCATCCGCGTAACAATGAATCGGTGCACATGTCAAAAGGTCATTGATGTGCAACAAAAACAAAGTCGGAGACAGAACCGATCCCTGTGGGACGCCAGCATTTATGGAGTGCGAGGAAGAGGTGAAACCGTCAGCAACCGCCTGAATCGACCTATCCCTTAAAAAGTCAGCAATCCACGTACACAGGGATGCGGGAAGTCCGTAAGAATGCAATTTGTTGACAAGTCCTCGGTGCCAGACCCGGTCAAAGGCCTTGGATATGTCTAGTGCGACCGTTTGGGTCTCACCGTGACGTTCCAGGCACCGCCCCCAAACATGCGTCACATACGCGAGAAGATCACCGCACGAGCGGTTCCGCCGGAATCCGTATTGACGATCGTTGATAATTTTGTTCTTCTCGAGGTATGTGAGCAGTTTGTCGTTGATCACACGTTCCATCACTTTGGACAGAACTGATGTGATCGCTATGGGGCGGTAGTTGGCCGGGTTGGAGCGGTCACCTTTCTTGGGAATAGGGTAAATTACCGCTTTTTTCCAACCAGAGGGCACAGTGCCACACTTCAGGGACATTTTGAAGAGCTTTGTCTAATATTATTATATATAATATAATATTATTCTTAACTTATCAAGTTTAATTTGTATATATATATATATATACAAATTAAATTATTTAATTTGCATATATATATGAACAATTATTTAATTTGTATATAAGTTCATATAAGTGGAAGTGAGAGTATAAATCAGGGTTCCCGCACTGTGAGTTGTTTGCAATGACTAATTAAAATGTGGTTGTTTGCAATAAGTCAAAGATAATAAAAAAAATTTTAAATTTATTTATTTTTATTTATATTTTTTATTATTTTTTTTTTCAAGCAGAACTTGTTTAAATAAACTGTTTTTATAAACCCAATAACAATATTATTGAATATAAAAAAAAATAAAATTAAAATGGAGTTATACAAATTAAACTTGATAACAATAAATAATAAATACTATTTTTGTTGTTTGTTTTTGGGGTGTTATGCCGTGTTGCGCTAACTCCTTCTTTGGCCGACGTTTCGGACAGCGTTGCAGTGTCTATCATCAGGGCAGATCCGGTAGATCCGAAGATGTAGATAGATCACATCTTCGGATCTACCGGATCTGCCCTGATGATGGACACTGCAACGCTGTCCGAAACGTCGGCTAAAGAAGGAGTTAGCGTAACACAGCATAACACCCCAAAAACAAACAACAAAAATGCTTTTGGCCGTGAGAATCTAAAAACTTACCATAAATACTATTGCACAAGAGTCCTTGTGAAGGATTTTCATAGAATTGACATTATATTTATAAATTGATAAACTTCCAAAAATATCAGAAAATCCATGAATTTTCTTAAATTTAATTTAACAGAAAATATGGTAAACCACACTCAAAGACTGCCTTTAACTCCATAATTTTCCACATTTTTTTTGTATTTATTGAGGGATTTACACATATTTTTTTCCTACAATTTTCTCACTATTTTATGTCCAGACAAGCTAGTTTACAAAAAACACCAACCGCAACAACAATAACCACAAAAATAGGGATACACGCGTGCAAAGACTACGCATACGTGGTCTAAGGTTTTCGTATTGGCAAGTTAAGTAATATGCCATGATTTTTCACTACTAAAAACTAGTTCTATTATCATATTATGAACACAAGAGAATTTAATATTATGCAAATTCCATACGAAGCACAAGATCTACGTATTATCCTTATTCTTTAGTCCCCCAAAGCTCTGAGCCCCGCATCATTTGGTGCACAGTTGACACTTGACACATAAAGCTCACTTCCGTCACGTGATTAGTGCCATCTATCGCCGCCCCGTGACGTGGCGCTAGTTTAGCTGTTTCCTTGCAACCAAACCATAATAGACAATTCCTACAAATGACATACACAACACACCGCGTAATGATAACGGCGAAAGAAGAAGCTTTTATAGGAAATGATTTATAACTTCAAGCTTTTAAACTTACTTCAACCCTATGAGTTTATACAATACAATATCATGTTAGTTAAGAAATCTGAGTCAAATTAGAAATTTATTTTGAAGTTATTGTTATTTTTTTACATTAACTCCACACAGGAGGCCCCGAGGAAAATAACTTCGCCCAGGGCCTATGTCATCTCTAGGGAGAGGGTTTTTTAAGGAGAGGAAGGAGTGAACTTGGGTCTTGAAGGGACCCATGTTGTAGGACGGAGCAAACACAGAGGCCGGCAAATCGTTCCACAGCCTGGACTTAAGAATGAGTCGTGGAAGCGACACGTTCTCATGTGACAAATGTCAACAGTGTACATATGTTGGGCGCGCGTTTGGCGTGTTACCCGATTATGCACCGGTGCCGAAGGGATCAGTGACGCTAGTTTATTGGAGCATCTTCCATTGTAATACCGATATAAATAGGACAGCATACCTACCTGACGCCTGTGCTCTTAATATTGCAATCCGTTTATAGTTATTGTATACTATTATGTACTCTTCATGTGGTATCCTTTTATTTTCAAGAATATATGTCTACGTTATTTCTAAAATGAGTTTTGTAACTTTTGATTACTCTAGTAAAAAAAAAAAATTATTAAAAAAAATGTAACAACCATTAACCTTTTATATATACATAACTACCGCCATGGTTGAAACAACAGTATCCTCCTTGAGTACCTCAAGGACGATAATGTGTGTTTCATTATTGAGGGCGGTTCCATGATAACTCAACACAGTGACAATTCAACACACCTTTAAAAAGTGATACAAAGTCATTAAAAACAATGAAAAAAAAGCCGGATTTTCAGCTATTTCTTATAGAAACCGCAGTGAGGGATCGACGCGACGGTGGGACAACACCCCGATCATCAAGGGTCAAGTATTCCGCAAATATTTTACCTAATAAGTTAGCTAGTGAGCCGTCAGGTCTAGTAAGTGGTGGTTGACTTGATTTGCAGAAATCGCGACCTATTGAGCCCGCAAGCAACCAGAAAACTCTGCTGCCATTTGGACAGATGTATTGACAATTGTGCATTAATTTTGACCAATTTATGATTCTTTCACCTTTTTATTATATTATGCTGATCTGTTTTCCGACGTTCGATATGTGTTGTAGGCTCGGTAAACAACGTTTTTTCCTAGAACTGCTACGGAGCATTGTTGGCTGAACCACAGCTCGGTCCACACCAGTTTCTTTTACAGGAGATTGTATAAAGCCATCCATTGCCATGCAAATAAAAGGTCCATAACGCAATATTTCCGCTAAAAATTCAATTAAAATATTTGAACTAATATGATGTGAACTTTTAAATATGATGAGAAAAGTCTTTCTAAAATTATTTGTATCATTATGTCTGACGACAATAGAAAAGAAAATAGAAGGTTGATATAGGTCGTATCAGTTGGTGACAGATATAGCACAACGTGACTTAACGGTTTTTGATGTTTTCGTGACAAATACAGCACTACGTAGCCCGAGTCGCTTACAAATTTTTGAAGAATAATAAAAAAAAACAATAATTTCATTCACCCCGACGGGATTCAACTCTTGACATGATCCGACTTGTGTGAAAGATATGATTCACTTGGTTGTTTCATAATAATAACAATAATTCGGTAATTTGCATAGCGCTACTTTTGTAAAGAAAAACCCCTCATGGGCACTTTATAGATATTACTTGCGGAGCTTTATCTTATTATGTTAAAACAGATACAGAAACATACTTGTTTTGTTATGTTGTTAAGGACTTCCGTACGCTGTTTTAAGATTGCCCTGATAAATTTCAACCTCCAACAAGAAAGGAAACCAGAGTAATAAGAAATATTCTCGGAAACTTTGACGTTGTCAAAGCTTAATTAGCAGTTTTTTGTAAAGCTTAGCAAAGGTTTGATGTTTTCATCTAGTTTTAATTCTTTAAAATAAAAATGATATTTTCATGAAAAATTATTCCGCCATGAAAAATCTGTAAAATATTATACACACAACACCCGCGAGAGAAAGGATTAAAAATGCAAAACTAACAGTCAAAGACTCATAAAATACTCGCTACAAAAGGATGGCTTCTTTTTTACATTGTCATATGAGGACCAACGCTACGTGGCAAAGTCGTTTCAAAAGATAGGATGCTGTTTTCTTTTGTATGCAAATAAATTCCGCATTTACACGTGTAAATAAAACTTTACAAAACGGGCGAGCCGTGGCGTGGATTACAGTATCACCGTAGCAAATTCTCCACGATCTGTTTTGTTGCGTGTTTATGTTGTGTTCACTGAATTTATGTGAGAGATAGTTTTTTAGTTTGGCTCGTAAAGCCGCCGTACCCTTTTCATGTTACCTTTTTATCACGCGGGGAAATAGTGTTACAAATCATGTTTTTATTCATTGCAGATAGGAAAGAGGGAGAGAGAAAGGGGTTGCGAAGAGAATGTTTGGAATTTTCATTGGTTCATTGCTATTTGGTCGACTGTAGGACCTACATACTTTTGTGTTTTTCTAATTAACAACTTTACTGTCATTAATAAACGTATTTCTTTTTAAATTCGTTGTAACTGTGAAACGACAAATAACATAATGCCCTGTAGTTATTGTTCAAAGATGAATTCAAAGGGAGATACGTAAATAGGAATGTTAGAGGGAGCGCGCTAATAATAAAAAGCAATAATAATCAAGCGAAAATGGTGAAAATATTTAATAAAACACGATCGTTTGAAAAAGTGTGAAAATTTCTCGAGAAATGCTTTAGTTGCATTTAAAGATACTCTGTGAACTTTTTCATGCCTATAACATATTAAATGCCAGAACAAAATGTGTTTTTAATCATTTTCGTAGCTTATTTTGCGAATTTCACAAAATTAAAGTTTCGGCATAAAAAATGTATATTTATATATTCTTCAAAATTGACATAAATATTTTTTGGAACTTATAAATTTAATAACAAGAGTTAACGAGAAACTTAAATGTAAATGTAAATCGGTAGAAATTGGGTATATCAGGGCTTAAGTCAACCACTTATTTAGAAAAATAACCATTCTTTCCCAGAAACGTCGAAAAAGGCCTTGAAATCTCTGTGTGATTAGAAATCAAAGCACTTTTTCTTTCGAGTTCTTATTGATCGGTACTGTTCTTACTTATGACGTCATTTATATTTAAAAAAATATTTTTCGCGTATTAAAAATGTGTTGAAAATCTGTTGAATCCCAGCCAAGGCCATATAGTAAAACTAGTTATTTTATAAGACAGGGTCATTTCTTTATGTTCTGCAATTAAGTTAAAAAAATGAGTCAAAGAAACAATTTACGGTACTTTTCAGATCAGAACTACATAATTAGTTACAACCTTTCAGAATCAGAATTATCTCTAAATAAGCTTTAAAAATGTGTCGTTACTAGTTCCGACATTCTGGATACTTCTTTACCTTTCTTTTCTTCCTCTCCTTCCCATTCCAAATTTACTTCCGCCTCATGACTTCATCTAATCGGAGGTGCCATATTGTTGCCTGTGAGCCACCGGGATCATTGTGTGGTGACATATAAAACTCTTTTCCCGTAAAAAAATATCGAGACAAAACTTTTTGTTCTGGAAAAACGCGAACATCGGGAAAAAGACGCGTCATGCCACTCGCACTCATACTTCTTATTTAAGCCTTTGAGAAAAACTCTTATACGAGCATCTAGATTTCTTTGCATCCTCCTTGAAACTTTGGCCACTATGAATTCCAGTGTAAATTTGGGCACTCGACTGTCAGCCAACTTGCCCACGCTTCTTGCTTTTAAAGTTTGTTTCCTTAGATTGAGGCTGCGACATTGAAAGTACAAGATTGACTGTTGCTGCACCTGATGTGACTACATGTCGTATTTCCAAATCTGGATTCTTTAATTTTCAACCGAAATATTCGAATTTTAAACGTTCATATTGCTGTTGCTATATGACATCGATATAGAAAGCTGTACATTGACTTTCTTAGAATAATAATTGACCATATTTCGATCAATACGATTGGAATCAATTTTTGTTTTAGTCACCTTTAATTAATTGCTCTAAACAGCGTTATTCGAAGTTATATGTGTTCAATTGATATAGTAATTCAAAACGTATGTTAACATTCCATATCTACAGAAATAAAGTCTTATACAGATGCGTATGTGAGTATTAACAGCTAGAACAAAAATCTACCTGAACGTTCAGCCAATGAATCGAAATGAAGTCAAATAATATTTTATCGTACAAATAAGCTGCTAATTAATGGCAACGTTTACAGCTAAACCCCCCTTACTTAAACGTGTTGCAAATATAACGCGTCGCGTAAGGTTGGAACGGTGAATAATTTGACTTATTACAACGGTGTTTTATGGTTAAAATGCGTAAAGCCAGACTTAAAGCCGGCTTTACCATACCAACATTGAATCAGTATGTAAAAATTTGAATGACAGAATGTGTTTTACTTCAAATGTGTCTTCAACGTAAAACTTTACTTTATTCGTACACTTATTATCGTGATTAATTTTTAGGTTATCGGGTCGCGTTGCTTCCTCTTTCTTTAGCTAAAGTTTCGAAAAACATCACTGTGTCTATCATCGGGGCAAATGGGAATGATGTAAATGGGTAACGCTGCTCGAAACGTTGTATAATGACCCAAAATCACGATAATACCTTGCCGTGAATGGCTCAAAACCATAATATCTATTCACTCACTATATTCACAAGATTGGGCCCATCTAGTCAATTATTCTACATCATTTCTTGATGGAGATAAAAGTTGAGCACACCAAAAACTTTTTTGCCATTTTCTTCCGGCGGCTCATGCTCGCTGAAACATTATTTATGATGGCGTGTGTATCTTGTCAGTTTGAATGTAAATTATGAGACATGATATTTTTTATTCTTGCAAGTGCTTCAGAAGAGAAATACTGCATGATAAAATTATTTGCGTTAAATTTAATGCCTTCTCGATTGTTTGGCAACCGAAAGTAGATAAAAGAGATGAAATGACAATTATTACGTTCATGACTGGCAGTTCATTGGTTTGAAGATGTTGTTTGCTATTTTGAATTACAAAGATCTATGATGGGATCAGGGGCGTCGCCAAATTGAAAGCTAGGAGGGGGGGGCAATCAATTTTATACAGAGTTTATAGAGAAAGAACAAGGAAGTAGTCAAAATAAGCAAGAAATATTTACATGAAGACTGACGTGTACCCAGCGTTGCTCGGGGTTATGAACAGGGCCGTCGAAGGGCAAACCAATTAACGCTTTCGATATATTTATTTTTCAGGGAGTCAGCATCCCAATAATATTTGTTCGAAAATGCTTTAGTATTTTCTATAACGGGAATATTTTAGTATTGTTTAAAACGGATACCTTAAAAAAATATTAGTTTAAACGGCTGAGTGAACAAATGCATCGGATTCCCACTAAGGCGTCGCCGGTCGTTCAAACCACTGTTAGCTAAATCCTCCATCATTGCACAAGAAACATTTTCCGCTTCCATAAAAATGTAAAATATATGTTTCCAAGATCTGTATCCTCAATGTGTATAATTTTGGCATCTAGCCAGGGCCCCCTCCAACATTGGGGCCCTTTGGAATAGTTAATGTATTATTTTCCAAGTTCAATGTCCTCAATATGTACCATTTTCATAGCATCGCCAAAGATGTATCTTTCCAAATAAAGGAACTTATTTCTTATCGATGTCTGAGTGGAGTTAATGTTAAAAAATAAAATAAAACTGTGAACTTATTGATACATTTCAATTTTGTGAGTTTCAAAAGGCAACTAATTTCACACGGAATTGCTAGTTGTATTATATCTCGAATTTCAAACAATCTTGTCTATAGTAAATAGTCTATACCGTACCGTTTTATTTTTTATTTTTAACACACACATTTTGATTTTTTTCGTGTACGAACGTACTAGCTTTGCATTTTTATTATTTTTTATTATTATATAATTTTATAATTTATTTACTACAGGTTCAATTATTTAGATTCAATATTAACAATAAAATTGATGGCTTAGAGTTAAAATATTGTATCTACAATTTTGATGACTTACAGGGACAGAAATGTACTAAAGATAGTATTTATTTTTGGATTAAAATATTACATCCCCTAAACAGGCCTAAACCTAGAGTCCCAAAGATATAAACTTCTAAATCCTCCAGTAGTAGTATCTCCTTACCGAAAATGTTTTCCTTTGTTATTAAAAAAATCATCAAATACAGATAATATGAAATGGAATAAAAAAATAATTTTATATCACAAAATATGTTTTGTCAAAGTTTGAATATTTTCATTTCCAATTTTCTCCAAATTTCAGTTTGTGGAGATATAATATTTTTAATGTAAGCCCTCGAAATTGAAGTCGTATGTTGCTAATTCATCTTAGTTTTTCTATGGGTAAATTCTTTTTTTTTCAATCTTCTCTCTTAAATTATTATTCCATATCATACAGTAAATCATTTTATTGGTTGTTTAGTTTTTTTCTTCAATTGTATACACGTGAAATTGTATGCTTAACAGGTTCACTACTAGTCTTGGACAGTGATAGCTTGGAAAACTCCGACATCTATAAATAGAAAGATCTGTCACATATAATCGATTAGCAGTGAGCTTAAAACTAGAATAATGAATCAAAAACCGCGTTCGCATAATTATTTTGGATTCTTTCAAGCACTGTGCCCGCATAAAAACAACACGACGCGTCGCGACAATTGCCGGATTTACATAGAGCATTGATAGTTGTATTTAGCCACGCAAATTGGCGTGTGCCGCGATTCTCGAGAAATTCAAACTCCGCCAAATCTCGGAGTTAGCAATGAACGTGTTAAGCCATCATACTTACTTTTATTTTCTGTGCTTTGTTATATTTACTATATCTGCTCTTTTTATTGAAATTAATCATAGTATTAGTATTTATATGCCTACTACAAATATATTAATGTATTATGTTATACTTACGTACTGTAACCAAATGTCAACTTCCTTATAAAAGTTCAATGATAAATAAATTATATTCCTATTTTATTCCATTCCTAAACCATTGTAGATAAAGCGAGTGAAGAGATTTATACCTTGTAACTACTAACACAAACCTAATAGCCTATATTAAATTTTAGATTACATTTTTACTCCAAATAATATCAGGAATCACTGGTTAAAGTAAATCAAGTAAGCCCATTAAAACCCTGTACAATGTAACGCCAAATGTATTGTTTTTCAATCTATTTTACAAAGTTCTAATACAAGTCGAATCTGCTTTGCACGTTATATCATGTATAGAGATATTCAGTTTCCATCGAAAAGCAATATTTCTAAAGATAACGGAACACGGGTCTATTCTTCAAATTTCTACTTATTTTGTGTGTTTTTATCTTCCTACTTTTCTTACACAAAAGTCGTAACTCATCTTCCGCGGCGCTGGGCGACGAAAATAAGTCATTACGGTGACATAAAAAAATACCAAATTGTGAGATGAATCTTCCGGCGGCTGCATCTGCGTATAAATAAAATATTAAAGCTTTACTGAAACCACATTTCACCAAGGTTTGCAGAAAACTTCCAAAATATTTAAATATTAATTATTTTAGTTATTTTTCGACCCTTAAAAACTATTCGTAAGATTTTTATTTTGGGAATCGTATGAAAGTAAGAGACAATTTTAATCAGATATAATATATTTTAAAATATAAATAAATCTTGCTTAATGCATTCAAAGGTTTATGGATAGTAGGTAGTCGCAGTATTAAAAAACTACCTAAATATCAAACAAACAACAGCATACATTTAAAAGTTTAAATGGTTTTAGCAGTTTTTTTCTGTTTTCTGCTCAAAACAAATCCCATTTATTGGGGATGCCATAGTTGCACTGGCTCCAGGTGATTGAGAGCAGTTGGAACTCTTTTCCTGTATTCACATTAAAAAAAACTGCGCTGAGAATATTAAAGAGGTTAATTTTTCTAAATACATTAAACGGTTTTATTAAATGACACGAAAACCAACATTATTTGAGGTGGTGGACTGTTCGGTGAGTACAATGATTGATTATCAGTCGGTTAAACCGTTTTAGGGAACTAAACATGTACACAGATAGTTTTTTTTTACAGAAAGGAAAATATTGTAATATAAATTATATTATATAAAGAGTATATTCAAGGCACGTACCAGAAAAACTTTAATCTGCGATTCCTGAGAATATGTTGGGTCATGTCATTCGCGCTCTGTCTCGGCTATCCGTTGCCGCTGGAATGAGACGGAGTGCGAACCACATGGTGCGCGAGGTTATATCCAGTGGTGACGTGTGACTGATTTTTTTTTGGTTTGACGGACTAGCCCTTCTATGCAAAGATTACAGCAGGCGGCTGACGAAGTTTGTACATAACTCATTGATAACAAGATAAAAGAAGCGGACAAAAAGAAAAATTACCAAAATTTCGGAAATAGTTACTACATTGACTTGTACGAAGTTTGCGAAAAGTGTGCTTATAAAACGCGTACCCGGCACACAAACTCAGGACTGAAATTGAAAAAAAATCGTCGGACAGCTAAATTACATCTAATCCAAATATGCTCAGTAATCGCTGGTTAAAGTGTTTCGGGTAAGTGCTGATACACCCTGTATATTGTAATATTACAATTTTTTTGTGTTTCTCCTGCTCCCATCATCATAGGCGGACTTAGCTAGCAGAGAATTGAATCTACAAAATCTGGGTTGAAATCCGACGTTTTGGCTACTAATCGGTCCTATTAAGTATATTACATTCTATTATAATATGGTAACCGGTTTTATTTTATTTATTTATTACAAGATAATAAATTACAAAATTATAACATATTTATAATGTATTATTCCCAATGTGTTTACAAAACTCATTTCGAAAGAAAACATTAGATCAAAGACAAGACTACATTAATACATTAAAATAAATAAACGCAGAAGTTATTTTGGAGTTCCAAAGAAAGAATGTGTCAGCCGTTAATAAAATTGCTGAGGAAATAGCTTTTAAGAGCTTTTGCCAATGTTTTTTCGTTAATTGCCGAAAGTTTTAGATTACTAGGTAATGCGTTGTATTGCTTATGTGCAATGTATTGTAATGAGTTAATTTCAAATTAAGTCGTGTAAGTAGATGACGATAAGTGTATTTGATTTTGTGATTGTGTTTTGTGCTGGTGTATGTCGGAATTAAAGACTGGTTTAGTGTTAGTATGTGAGGAGTGTTGAATTATTTAAAACAGAACATTAACAGAAAATATGTGGTTAGGTTTGTTGTCTGTTCGTTCTTTTCCTTCACTTTTCTTCAATGTCATGATTTCTTAAGGACAGTGTACCTTTATTACGTATTTTATGTACCTTAACATTTTTTTCTTATTTATTTTTTTTTATTTTTTATTTATTTTATTTTTTTTTTTTTTATAAATTTAATTTAGATTAAATTTGATAATATTATTATTAAGTTCTGCAAGTGTTAAACACAAAAACAATAAATACTTAAAATTTTTGTTGTTATTTGCAAAATGTGTTGGATGGTTTCAGCTAAACTTCATTTATTTGGTTCAGTTATGAGTGCAGAACGTTCAGGCTAAAACAACAGTCAGCTGAAATACAGTTTTCGTCGTAAATATTTTAATTGCCCCGGGAGGAGTATTTTGTTTGGCGCCGCGCTTTATTGTTCTATGCGGATGGTCGTTTTTAATTTTAGCTACTCCACTGTGTTATTAAAACATAAACATATTATTGTGATATAGCCGTTCTGACATCTGTTGTAGAGGAACATACAAGGTGGTGGAGCGTGGATAAAATATTGTTTATTTTTTGAACCGTAAAAGAATTATGAAAACATAAAAAAAAATAATCGTATTTGATCGGTGCATTAAAATGTTTACTTCAAATATAATAGTTAAGGAATGGCATGGAGTGACTGTTGCCGAGCTGTTACCAAACTGCACGGCCTCTTTCGAGCTAATTGTGCATTTGGTAAATTTGTAAAATAAAATGGGAATCTTGAAAATCTTGATAAGTGATGACGTTGTGTAAATATTCGGAGCGTGGTCCGGCGTAATGGATGAACCTACGGACTACTTTGCTCTGGCAGGCCTAGAAAATCAATCTTTCCGTGGGGTTTATTTGAATTATTTCTGATGAACGTATTACTAAAATCTGAAATGCTTACATAAAATATTTTAATCGTAAGATCCTGTTTTTATTAATCATGAATAAAAATAACTTACATCTATAGGCACCCTTCTAGAAAAATATGAGATTTTAGTAATACGTTCATCAAAAATAATTCAAATGTGAGCGTCGACCAAATCCCCGTAATAAGAGTCTTATGTCGCCTTAACAGCTCATCTCCCTTGATTGTATTTTCTTTATTATTGTTTACTTATACTAAGACAAATGTAATTAGTAGTTCGATGAATAGTAGACCTTGCGTCCAAAAAAGTAGGTTCCTAATTTTCTCTTATTATCAATAAATAAATAAAAATAAACACGAAAATTTCAAATACGAAAAATTATCTTTATTCTGAACCATTAAAACGACCATCATCTTGAAACCGGAACCGGAACATAACAAACAAATTTACAAACAGATGAAATGCCAGGCAGTAGCAGGCCCAAGAGCTTGTAACAAACTCCCTTCACATTTGCGAAAGATCGACAGCTCATCTGAGTTCAGTGAAGGGAGTTTGTTACAAGAGCTTGTAACAAACTCCCTTCACATTTGCGAAAGATCGACAGCTCATCTGAGTTCAGTGAAGGGAGTTTGTTACAAGAGCTTGTAACAAACTCCCTTCACATTTGCGAAAGATCGACAGCTCATCTGAGTTCAGTGAAGGGAGTTTGTTACAAGAGCTTGTAACAAACTCCCTTCACATTTGCGAAAGATCGACAGCTCATCTGAGTTCAGTGAAGGGAGTTTGTTACAAGAGCTTGTAACAAACTCCCTTCACATTTGCGAAAGATCGACAGCTCATCTGAGTTCAGAGCAAAATTAAAGACTCGCATTTTCAACTTGTCGTATCCAGAATAATGACCGCATTTTTTCTAAAGGCCTGAACAAACTGCCGCGTTCAAAGCGCGTCCGCGATCCCGTGCACGGTGGCGATCAGATGTTGTGTATGAACTTGTAGCAACGTGTTCACATCGAAGCGTTCTCAGATTGGCCGCGGCGTCCTGTGCAGCGTCTGGACGCGGCGATCGCTCGCGTCCGCGATCAGTTGCTGCTTGCAGAATCTGCACGCTGCACGCAACGTAATTATCTCTGAGTTTGTGGTATTTCTCATGATGTCGGATACAAATACAGAGAGAATGATCAACGAAATTAGCATCTGCCGATGGTTTTTTCATGTTTTCAGCAATTAAATTACAATTATTATCACTTTTGATATAAAATATAATAAACATAATCGATTAGCTATGAATATTCATATTTTTCCGATAATTAATCGCTTGTTTTGAGATGTGTATTGACTACACAGCGCCGGAACGCGTGTATTTTTTTAGCACAGTTCTATGTTTATATTTTGTACAAAAGAAGTTGTAATTATTATATACTAGCAGTTAAAAACCCGCTTCGCGGGTTTTTTGCTGCTAGGCCCTGCGGGCGGCACTTAGTAGGGCTTCGCCCAGTATAAGGGATACCAACAACAGTTAAAGTTAACCTATAACAACCCAACCTAACCTAACCTATCATTTTATTATACATATAAGTACATGTCAGATTAAAGATTTATAAATATAAATTGATATTTATAAATGTCTAATTTTACAATCAATGAAGCGTTTATAGCTTCCGTGTGTGTTTCATGTTTTATCATTGGGTTGGCAGTGCCTACACTTCCTACAATCAAACCCGTATTATGCGCGAGCTTCTTCTGTCAAAATGGTGCAAAATTATTATTTACGTAAATAATATTAATTATCAATATTTAAAAAAATTGTAAATTCAAAGAGTTGTTGTTTATTGTCATTAAGTTGAATCAAATATTTGTTTTCTTTTTAAATCCGTATTAAAAAGGTAGTTTGAATAGATGACATTGTAGGTATTTGTTATGGATTATTTCAAATGAAACACTATAATTCGCTATTATGCCGCCAGAGGTGCGCTCTGTCGGCCAATAGGGAAACTACTCCAGCGGCCGGTAAAGGAGGGATTGATATTTTCAAGGAACGAATGCGTTATATCACGTGATATTTTGTGCGAACGCCATGGGGAATTACATTTTATTATGTACGTATGCATTGATATACAATGGAAATAGATAAAATAATGTTATCCGATTAAACTTTATTTTATTAAAAAACAAATAACTTTTTTAACTTCACTTTATTATATACAACCAATACATGTTTCATGAACGAAGTATACACCGAAGTCAAAAATTAAATATAGATTACAATTGGAAAAAAGAAGTGGAAGGAGGGGGGAGGGGTAAGAGTAGGCTGGGTTTATAAGAATTAGGAATTACAATATGAAAGACCAGTTAAGTGGGAAAATATTTAAAAGAGAGTTTATAAAAAAAATTCTTGTTAATTACATCTACTTTTATAAACATGTTCTCTTATTTCTAAAATTTCGAAATTATTTATTTGTGATGCTTTATATCCTGTGTGAAGTATTTTAAGACCTGAAATTTTTTTTTGCATATAACCATAAAACAATATATTCATAAGACAAATAACATTTAATAACGGTTATTCTAATAAATTGATAGTTGAAATACTAAATAAAATAATTAAACATATTATCTTCAAACGGTATTTTTACCCTAGTTCTTAAGATATAAATAAACAATGGCGTAGAATTCTGTTTGTGGATAACGACACTTCTAAAATTATATATATAAACATTCCTGGTACTATTCAACCGGCGTTTTACACTAATAACAGAATGAATAAATATATTCTTAATAATAAAGATTGCGAAAATCAAACAAAAAAATCAGGAGTTTATAAACTCAATTGGGCTGGATTGTAATTTATTTTACAAAGGTAGAACCAATAGAAACTTTGAAGTCAGAACTAAAAAACATCTCAGGGTTCTAAATGGAAATAGTGAATATGAGTTTGCAAATCATCTTTTGAATCACACTTTCGATAAAAATTCTGGTCTTAAAATACTTCACTCAGGATTGAAGCATCGCAAATAAATAATTTAGAAATTTTAGAAATTAGAAAACATGTCAATATAAAATCAGCTGTAATTAATAAGCAAAAAAAAATTATAAATAATAATGAAAAATGCCATTGCAAAGTTGAACTAAACTTCCAGAAGAAATCTTATTAAACGCTTGATGTTCAAGTAATTTTGCATATTTAAATATACGCGCCAGTCATTTGATTCGTTTCTTCACCGCCAGAGGGGCGCTCTGTCGGCCACCTATAGCCACGATGCGTATCGGGTATCGGCCATATTGAATTAACGCGAGCTTTTTTCGTCAAACGTCAAACGTAATCACGTAATTGTGGATAATTTTCACTGTAATGTAATTAATCCAATGGATTATGAACTTTCTAAGACATATTTTCTTCGATATTATCCAAAAATTGTATGAGCAGAAACGATATTTTTTAAGAAATATCGTATTACATGTGGCGATTCTATTTCAGTATGAAATCGTGTCTTAATCTTTAAAGTCTTATTTAAACAAAATTTGAATTTGACCAATCACAGGGCCTACACCGTCCAGACGCTGGAGTAATAATATTATCAGATGTGTTCGATTAATTTGTTTTATGTAAGTGTAAACCATTCTTATTTAATTTTGTCCCCATTAATCTGATATTTAAAATATTGAAATCAAAAGAAACTCTTGTAATTAAAATTCATTAAAAAATAGTTTATTCAAATATACATAAATTCTAACAAAACTGCATTATGGGTTTCATTTTATCCTACCAACCCGTCAAAATTATTTATCTTACCAAACCGTCTTTTAAGTAAATTTACACTTTTCAGGGGCTTTTTCACCATCTTCCCAATAGCTTATCTACCCTAATAACGAATATTATTAAAATTAAAATAAAATACTTACAGTGGTTAAAAAAATCGGCCAATTTATCCAATATATAGCCACTATACATAGGTTCGATTACCGAATTATAAACTCCAACTTAATAAATAAATAAACCGTAAATCGAAAATATTCGTTATTACTGTTATTAGGGTAGATAAGCTACTATCTTCATCATCTGCAATAGCCGGTAAAAGTAATAATTCTTCTTCAGATTCGTCTCCAAACATGATTATGATTATTTAAATGGTTCCCGCTCCGAGCTATACCTACCACACAACCGAGACGAACGTACGAATGCCACGGACGCCAGCTGATCGCTAATTGATCGCTAGTTTGGTGTGAACAGTTCTGCACGCACACAGGACGCTGACCGTGCACGCCATCGCGGACGCAAAATGATCGCGGCGGTTTGGCCTTGCCTTAATAGTTTTTCAATGCTCAGCCCAAAGGATTTACCTTTCTTCTTGATCACCCATTTTAATGTAATAACTGTTTATTATGCGTAATCATGTTCTGTAATATTTTTATATCTCACCACAGACACCACTAAAGAAATCATAACAATCTGCATTTGTAAACGTAAATATGTATGTTAGTCTTAAATCTCTAGTTAAAGCAGTAGTTGGAAGTGATATTGTAGCAGTATTGTTTAAATACCCACTCGGTCAAAAAAATATGTATAGTTTTAAGTCACTAGTTAAAAGTGTTAGTTGTCATCACTGAACATTAATTTTAGTCACAAGCCCACTTATAATAAGTTTAGAATAGATTAAATAATCACGAATTGTTTCATAGTGCATAAATTAAGTTGTTAAGCGCCCTTAAGGTGATTTTCTCAAGAAAAAGGCGCTCTACAAACAATTCAATCACTATTATAAATGATTGAGTTAAATCAGAACATCGCTATGCTTAGTCAATAACATTTTAATTTAGGTACCCCACCCCACACACATAATTACATAAAATGATGGCTTCAAAGATTATCACTGACGTTCGCAAAATATTTACATTATACAATGTGATTCTTCCCTCCTTCAAGTATTCAGAAGCATACAACTAACGGCACCTGCTTTATATTGAACATAAACGCTTAAGTGTCTTCATTAATTATTTAGTACTGAGATCTTTAAAACTTCTCTTTACTTAATGCAGTAGCATATTACTGTACTTAAGGCGATGCCATACGTAGTAATGCAAAATCATGTGTTTTTGGTTTGAAAATTTGGTCGCCTAGAAATGTTTCAGATGCTTTAATTAAATACTGCGAAAAGAATACATCTTGGCCTTTGAAATAATCGAGTATTTTTTAGATGAGTCTTTTTATAACCCCAGAAAAAAATAATGTATAAGGCCTATGAAAACTGCTTTTAAGTTAAAAATCTCCTACTTAAGAACCCATTTTCGGTTATGATTTTATTGTATAATATGGAAAAGTAAATTATTTATAAAACGATATAAAAAAAATTAAATATTTTTGCCTGAACATCCACAAAATAAAATAAAAGGAACTTTTTGGCCATGTTTTTTTCTTGCATAAATCAAAACAGGCGGATGGTGTTAAGCAGGAATTTAAACCTTATCGCCATCTACGTAAGGGTTATTATTGATAACGGCTCAATTAAAAATATTACACCACGTAGTGCATCGCCTTAATGCAGTAGCGACACGGTAAATAATAACTAGCTACTAAGATAATTTATACAGAGACATTTTTGTGAAATATCAGCTTACGGGCGCTTAACTGGTCCAGAAAATGAGTAAACATATGGCCAAAATGATAAATTACACATTTTAATTAGTATTATTAACCACTCAGGATAATTAGTTAGCGAATAACAAAATGAAACATCTTATACGATCTCATAGAAATCGTACTGTCATTATGAGAAGTAGATCTAAAGGGTGTTAGACAGATGGAACATCTCGCTTTATATTCTAATCTAAAAGTTATTCACAAAAGTACTAAGATGTTCACCTTAATGAAACCTAAAGATCTGTCCTAATTTAAAAAAAAAGAAAATTCGTGAATTAATTATACTTACATGCAACGACAAAAAAGTTAAGTGACAATAACGTTTGTAATACATTTTTCTAATAAAATGCATATTTTTTCGCTATCAGTAATTTTCGAAAATCAATGTGCAACTATTATTATTTTTCTTATAAATTTAAATATTTCAAAAAGTAAATTTTTATTTTTAACAATATAATTTGATAAATTATATCATCGCTGTTCAAAAAACGTTTTTAGTTTTAATATATATAAGTAAATATTCCGTTTATTTGGATTTTATTGCAAAGCGGAAATATTCCGACCATCTGTCAGAATGTGCCTGAGCCTGAAAGGTTCAGCAACTACTAGACTTAGAGGAAAGCCTCATTTATTATAAACTGAGGTGATATTATCAATTTTTTATTAAAAAATATCACAATTTAAGCATCAGATCACCTATTTATAACTCCTAACTTGTACATGTAGACTTGTACAGTAGTATTGTTAAATATTTAAATATGCTCTGTAATAAGGGACAAAATGTGGACCAAAGTCGGGTTAGAAAGATGGTTACTGTTTACAATATAAGCCTGTAAACAAAATCTGTATTGTTAATATTCGAAGTATTCAAATGAAGTTCTGGTCCGGTCAAGGGTCAAAATTGAAACATATTCGCAAATAATCTCGAAATATTTGGTATCTGTGTATCGGAAACCTGAAAATATTTTGAACACCAACCCTTTATTTAATTTGCAAAAGTTTTTCACACCTTATTTTACTTAAAGCCTCGAAGTTGAATGGAAATGGTACCTACCCTCTGTGAAATAAGTTTCTCATTACCAAAATGTGTTGCTTGCATTTAATTCGTACAATACCAGCAAACGTTTCGTTAACAAAATTAATATATTTCTATTTGTAAGCTCCGAATTAGGCGGAGCTATTGAAAGTACCCCAGGGGAGGCAAACAGGGTTTGCGTTAATGAACTGAGTGAAATCACTTCGGCTTTTATTTGAACGCCCCTAATTTGCGCACACCTGCCGTAGGTATTTCAGAGAAAAGCTACTTCTGCCAAAGAAATTTAAGTACTTTATAGGAATTAATCGATTTCGTGAAACCCTTTGAAATTTTTAATTTATAAAAAACAAACAAAATCATTTCTTTATGATTTTGTAAAATATAGATTCATTAAATTAGCCTGCAGTTATTTGAACATAAAACCTCCTGTCTAAACAAGTATTTGTCTCTTATTAAATTAATCAAAAATAAAATTTCATTTTAAATCATAAAATTTGTAAGTAGATACTACAATACTTGTCTACTCAATTATAAACAATAATATGTGAAATGTAAAAAATAAAAAGAGGTATAATACAATTCATACGAATAAATGTCACCATCTCTCTGTTAATTCTTTTTTCAGGCCGTAACGCGTATCACGATCATACATGAAGTATCAGATACCATTATTAGTAACACCAAACTAAACCCCGAAAATTACATGAATTTAATATTTATATATATATATAAATTAAAACTACATTTAATGATATAATTATTAAGTTCTGCACGTATTTTTTGGTTTTTGTTATTGCTACAGCTGTTTTGGCTTTCAATGCCATTTTCAAACTGTGGTTTTTACCACGCTAGACGATTTATTTTTATGATTCTATTTTACCCACTTCCAATTGAAAATGATTTACTACCGGCTAAACCGATTTACTCATAAAATATTTGTGACAATAGATTTCATATTCTCTAGGGGTATTTTGAAGTCAGTTTTCCCCACATTAATTGTTTAATAACGATGTAGCAGCCGTAGACTAATATTAGACTAGACACGGCATATCCATTGAAAAATGACCCCAACAAAATTTTGGTTTGGTTCACGTGCACATTTATTAAAAGGCCCGCGCATTATGTCACAATGAGATATGGGCACTGTGCATTGCGTTTTGCCTTTTATTGTCCTAGAATTTACTTATTTTGCTTCCTAGCCGTGGCTGAGCAAGTTCATTTTTTCAATCACAAAATTAACCCAGTTCCAAATATTTTAGATTGAACCTATAACGGACTTTATTTTAGAAAATGTAATCAGCTATCTGAACACAAAAAAATACAAGTACCTTACAGACAGTTTGAAGGCAGCGCAATAGGAATGTCAGAAATCAATAGAATTGCACGATCGACAAGTTAATTTTCTGACGTCATCTTTCAAACTACTGCTAATCATGACGTCATGCAGTGTGTGATACACTTTTAACGAATACATTATAAACAATACGACATGGCACGAGCCTGGCACATGATAATTATTGATGTGTTGGTTAAAATCACGCGTTTTTACTTGACACGCGCAAAAAACTTCAGAAATATGGGTTATTTATTAGGCTTGTCTCTAATGCAGGGTTGTATAAATCCACAATTGTTTGCGTATTCAATTATATGAAAAAATCGCGTCGTTGAGTAATTTATTTTGTGCGTACTAAATTAATAACATTTTTCTTTACATTGAAAACATTTATATAACAAAGTATACATATATATTTTTTTAGTTTCTTTATTCATTGAATTGTTTGTCACATGCATTGAAGATTTTTCGACAACTATGATAGGCACATGCCCGTGTTATGGTGGTCGTAGTATATATATACTTTATATTCAGATATATTACACATACGTTTTTCAAAATATTGAGCAATTTTTTAAATGTAACCTTAATCAGCGCAACAGCTATTAGCGAAAAGCGATGTTGTATTATAACAAAAATGTGTTGTTTTTTTGTCATATTTATTTGTATAATTATAACTACTGCTGTAGAGGTGATGAAGGTGGTGGAAGATATGTTACATGAAAAGGAACATTCAAGAAGGCTTAAAATGTTAGGTATAGGGATAAATAATTTCTATATACATTCCGATAATTATTCTTAAAATGTCTTATTTTCGCTTATGTTTCCCCACAAACCGAGAAAAAATGGAGAAATGGATATAAGCAATCCGGATTCAATTATGTGAAAATAACTGGGTAATATTATTTATTATATATTGTTGAGTTAAAAATACGTAAGTAAATGAGTATTTGCTAATTTATTTAAAAAAACGCATTGCTGGACTTTAACGAATGAATGAACAGGTTTCTGGTTGAACTTTTAGTAAATTTCGAATACATTAATTATCACAATGTCGGAACACGTTGACCGAACCATCATCAGAAAACCATGAGTGCTCAAATCATTTTTATCCCAAATTTTTAGACTGTAATTTCCTTCAGGTCCTTTATAATCTCTGAGCATGCTGTGTGGAGGAGAGAATTCAATATACCTAAAGTATCGTTGCTTAATCTGAGAAAGGTTATTTTAATTACTGGTTGTTATTGTCTAGCTTTGATTAAGCACCATCTATATATTTCACAAAAATGGCACTGCAAAAATAACGGAATTTCTCTGAATTCGTATGACATTACAGCAGTTAATATAAGAAACAAATGTCTGTCCCACCCGATTGACATGCATTTGGCAAGGTTGTTGGCGCGGTTGACTCCAGTCCCTGGGAAGAAAGGTACAATCATATTTTTTTCTGTAGATATGTAAAGTTGTGCCCATATTCGAAAAAAGGAGACAAACACAACAACAAAAAACACAATGTAAAAGATTATTTAATGGGCATAAATAAATTGATATAATAACCATGTAACCCCCACCCTCCCTTGTCCCACCCCACCACTTCCATTCTGAAGCTTTGTCCTCGTCGAATATGATTTCTCTCGCTTTTTTTTAATATTATATTTTATACATTATTAATGTTTGGACGTAGACTAGTTTTTTATAATGCTGTCTTATTAACCTAACAAAGTGGTTAAAAACAAAAAAAACTTTTTATTTGATTAAAGTGTCAAGCCACAAAGTAAACGCTTTCTTTGATAATTATATACTATTTTGAATAATTAATTTTGTAAATTCATAAAACTTCTGCTCAATAGATGTACGTTTCCCGTACGGATCAATATGTAGTGTATGAATCCAAAAAGTAATGTGAAAAAAAAAAATTTGTGTTATTGATTAGTCCTTTACCTGATTCAGACCTGGCTTAGCAAAAAAATTTGGTGTCGTGACGGCTTTGTATTCTAATTACAACAACACCTCGGTAACAAAATGAACGCTGTTCCTTGGTTTCGATTATGAGCTTGAACGCTTGAACAGGGAGTTTAAATAAAGTTGGGTTGTTAAGTTCATCTCCATATTTGTGACGTACGCTATGTGGTGTCATTTTTTAAATGAATTTAACTAGACAGGGCTAATCTGATAGTATTATTGTCCTAGCGTCTGGACGATGTAGGCCCTCTGATTGGTCAAATTCAAATTATGTGATTCGGATAAATTCTGCCTGCGGGTCTGCAGGCAAAAAATACCACTCTGCCCCTCAATTTTAAGCAACCGTAAGGTTCGTTTCGGTTTGCAGGCGACCGGATACAAACAAAAATAAGACATTAAAAATTAAGACACGATTTCATACTGAAATATGATGGCCGACAGAGCGCACCTCTGGCGGTGTAAGAACGAACCAAATGATTGGCGCAAATATTTAAATATGCAAAATTACTTGACCATCAAGCGATTAATAAGAAGATTTCTTTTGGAAGTTTATTTAAACTTTGCAATGGCATTTTTCATCATTATTTATATATTTTTTTTGCTTATTAATTATATCTGATTTTATTTTGACATGTTTTCTAATTTATAAAATTTCAAAATTATTTATTTGCGATGCTTTAATCCTGAGTGAACTATTTTAATACCTGAATTTTTATCGAAAGTGTGATCATTATTCAAAAGATGATTTGCAAACTCAGATTCACTATTTCCATTTAGTGCCCTGAGATTTTTTTTAGTTCTGACTTCAAAGTTTCTATTGGTTCTACCTTTGTAAAAGTAATTTCAATCATCCCAATTGAGTTTATAAACTCCTGATTTTTTTATTTGATTTTCGCCATCTTTATTATTAAGAATATATTTCTTCATTTTTTTATTAGTGTAAAACGTCGGTTGAATAGTACCAGAATTTTTAAATATATAATTTTAGAAGTATCGTTATCCACAAACAGAATTCTACGCCATTGTTTATTTATATCTTAAGAAATATGGTAAAAATACCGTTTGAAGAGAATATGTTTAATTTTTTTTATTTAGTATTTCAACTATAAATTTATTAGAATAACCGTTATTAAATGTTATTTGTCTTATGAATATATTGTTTTATGGTTACATGCTATTTTTTTCAGTTCTTTACATACTTCACACAGGATATAAAGCAAAGCAAATAAATAATTTAGAAATTTTAGAAATAAGAGAACATTTATTTATTTATTTATTTCACGCCTATTAAGGCTTTTACATACATATATATAAAAAATATTAACGATTTTATACATGAAAATAGTGCAGGCGATTATTTAAAACAATTGCAGAAAAATAACTATAAAGTCAAAATATCACTGAACTTGATCTACATAGCATGCAAGGCACATAACATAAAAAATCCAAAATATTTTTTTCCGTTTCAGTTTACAAAATTATTATGGGTTAGTCAAATCAAATTAAATACCTTTAATAAAATATTTCACTACTTGACGAAAAAAACTTCAATAGGGTATGCTTATATATTGAAATTGATGTACTAAATATATCAACAACATCGTAGTATTTGTTTCCTAGCTGTTGAATCCGTCGCATAGGAGTGTGATATTGGGACGTTGAAATAGAATTGCTACAATAATATGGTAGGTACTGTCTTGTAACCGACCTGCTTGGAGTATGAAAAGAGATTACATATAATAAATCAGGGGTATCAAACATTGAATTAATAATTTTATACAAACAGGTTAAATCGGAAATAATTCTGCGATCAGATAATTTTATTAAATTTAATGAACATAGTACGTTATCGTAATTTAGGTTTTCTCTAGGAATGCCCATTTTAAAATTTACATATCTTAAAAATTTATTTTGGATTCTTTCAATCGCATGTGAATGAACTTCATAATTTGGGGACCAAACCGTGGAATTGTATTCTACATGACTCCTTACTAGTGACATATATAATGTTTTTACAGTATTTACATTTTTGAAAACACTAGATACCCTTAAAATAAATCCCAACATTTTCAAAGCTTTATTGGTTATTATTTCAATATGCTTGATAAAGTTAAGTTTTGTGTCAAACCAAATGCCTAAGTCATTAATTTCCGAGACAGATACTAATGATATATTGTTAATGGAATAATCAAAAAATATTGGGTTCTTTATTCGATGAAACCTCATAATTTGGCATTTGCTTATGTTAAGTTGCAAGCGGTTATCACGACACCATATAATTAATCTTGACAAGTTGTTTGATAATATATGGCAATCGTTAATGTTTCTGATTGCTTTGAATAATTTCAGGTCGTCTGCAAACATTAACACTTGAACATCATTGAAAATATACAATACATCATTGACAAATAATAAAAACAGGATTGGACCTAAGTGTGACCCCTGGGGAACACCACTCGTAGCAGTGAATTTGTATGAAAATGTACCATCAATTTTAACAGCCAGTAATCTTTTAGTCAAGTAACTATTAAACCACTTATAAAGTGAACCTTCTTTACCGAATTTATGGAGTTTATTCAGCAATAACTCATGATTGACTTTATCGAACGCCTTGCTAAAATCCGTATAAATAGAGTTAACTTGACATTTACTAGACATGGAATCAGATATATAGTTTTGATAGGTTAAAAAGTTAGTAAGGGTAGATTTGCCAGTAGAGAAACCATGTTGTTTAGGAGAAATTACGTGGTTTAATCGGAATTTAACTTTTTTAAGAAGAATTTTTTCAAAAACTTTAGGAATCGTTGATAAAAGGCACACCGGTCTGTAATTAATCACCTCGTGTTTATCGCCTTTTTTAAAAATAGGCGTAAGGAAGCTGAATTTCCATTTAGTAGGAAAATATCCTGTTCGTAAAGACTGATTAAACAGCAAACATAAAGGATGGGCCAGATTGGTAGCACAATTATTCAAAAAAACAGGAGGTATTTTATCTGGTCCACCACTTTTGGTTTGATCTAGTAATTTTAGTTCAGTCAATATATCATTATATTCTATGTGGATAAAAGATAAATTAAGATTATGATCAGTAGTAAAATTTGATACTGTACTAGCAGAAACTGGTGTCTCACATTCATAAACGCTTTTAAAAAAATCAGCAAAAAGGTCAGCAATACTTTGAGTGTCTTTGGCCTTTTTACCTGCATATTCCAAGTTGGCGGGTATACCAAAGTTGTTATTTTTCATTGATTTTGCATAATTCCAAAAATACTTTCCATTATGATTAATTGAAGTTTCAACATTATTAATAAAAGAATTGTAGCACATTTTTGATAAGATTTTACAATCTTTTCTAACGTTTTTAAATTCAATATAATTTGATAAAGACCTGTCTTCTTTATATTTCTTATGTAAAACTTTTTTAAAGGCAGTTAATTGAACAAGTTCTTTATTGAACCATCTCGGATATTTCGATTCTTTAAAATGAATGAGTGGGATGAGATCTGAAATAATTTTATCCAGCAAATAATAAAATGATTCAATATTTTGATTAATATCGCCTTCTTTGAGAAATGACCAATTTTCCTTGTGGAGACGATCATTTATGTCCCGATAGTTCGCATTTTTAAAGTTATACGTAGGAGTTAAATTATTTTGATTGCCTTCTTTAGTACAAGGGATAAGTATTGCTAGTGGGGGATGGTGGTTGTCTATCGGAAGAATAGACTCTAATGATTCATTTATAATTACGTTGCTCTCATTTGACAAAACTAGATCAAGAACACGATTATTAATATTACGTATATGGTTATATTGGGTTAAATTAAAAAGTAAAGACATATCTAGAATTACTCGTTCGCAGGCGTTTGCTGGTATTGAATTAAAATTACTGTCTAAAACGTTGAAATTGCAATTAGGTAAATTATAATCCCCGCAAATAATTATTTGATGATTTGGATATTTGGTTTTTACTAACTCAACATCTTCACAGTGTTTTTTATAGATTGCTAAGTTCGCATTAGGAGGAATATAAACAGTTCCAATAATAGTTTTCTTGAAATCACCACTTAACCATACGAACAATTGTTCCACATCAGTATTTTTGATTTTGAGTACTTTCGAAGTAACATTTTTGCGGACCGCTATCAGAACACCTCCTCCTCTTGTATTGGAGCTGGTATTCTGACTCCGGTCTGCTCGGTGGACATGGTGACTATGTAGTCCTAGCTCCGCTGAGAAGATTGATGATGCTAGCCATGTTTCAGTGAGTATGATGACATCGTTTGAGAAAGATGGAGCATTTACTCTGAAGTCCTTTAGCTTTGTTCTGATGCCCCTGACGTTCTGGTAGTAGATGAGGCGTTTATATGGCTGGAGTTTTTTGGTTGAAAATTGATAATTTTAGGTGAGTTGTTTATATATTTTATGGTTAAATTATTTTCTCCCTTATTTTTCCGGTTTTCTAACTCCTTCCATACATTTTGAATTTTTTGGCGCTGAACCCATGTTAAGTCTTTTTTGGTTTTAATACTGACATTTTGGTAGTCTATCGCCTTTTTTTGAAGAACCAGTTTCACTTGATGTTGGTCTGACAGTTCAATCTTGATCGGACGTATTTTATCCATTTCTTTTTTACCTAAACGAAACATTTTTATTTCAGAGGTATCAACATTTTCAACTTTGCTTAAAATACTCAAAACTTTGTTCTTATCCTCCCTCATGCAGTCAGTTTGAGTACCAGTTGAGCACTCAGGTACATTAAACATTATAATATTCTTAGAACGTAATTTTCTCTCCTCCATTTCCGCTAGTGTTTCGCAAATTCCAGGTAGGTCTTGGATGGTATTAGGTAGAGGTTGGACCTGAAGCGGCTTCTGTTGTGAGATGTTTGTAGAGGCCTTCAGCTCTCCTTCCAGGAAGCCCACTTTCGCACCAACTACACTAATATTCCCCAAAAGTTCCGAAAGTTTAGGAGTTAATTTAGCCATTTGTTCTTTGGTAAATTTATTGGATGGATCCATAATGGTACTGTTCATAAGGTTCATTATATTGCTTGCCATCGTAATAATATGGTAGGGATCACACGAATCCATAATAAGTAGATCGAAGCAGAAAAATAATATATGAAAAAGTTTAGCTGCCCTGATCACGTACTCGGGATGGTATGCGAAAATGTGAAGGTAACTTGACGTACACACACACTAGAAGCAAGTGCAAACTGACGAATTGACAGTTCTGATGACAGATTTATAATTATTTTGTTTTTGATATATCTTTTAACTGCGAGATTGGAATCACTTTGAATTCTATCACTACACTAAAACTCGATTTGCACTTGTAATTTAGAATTTCCTATGCGCACAGGTATAAAATTAAGTATTCTTTTTTATTTTTTAAACTGGAGCAGAAACAAAACCGTGCACTGTTTACATGTAGCACTGTTGTTGATATATATGATATGATATATATTAAAGCAGATATAATTAACAAGAATTTTTTTATAAACTCTCGTTTAAATAGTTTCCCACTTAACTGGTCTTTCATATTGTAATTCCTAATTTCTATAAACCCAGCCTACTCCTACCCCTCCTTCCTCTCCTTACTCCTTACTCGTTTAAATATTTTCCCACTTAACTGGTCTTTCATATTGTAATTCCTAATATCTATAAACCCAGCCTACTCTTACCCCTCCTTCCTCTCCTTACTCTTCCTCACTCCTTCCACTTCTTTTTTCCAATTGTAATCTATATTTAATTTTTGACTTCGGTGTATACTTTATTCATGAAACATGTATTGTTTGTATATAATAAAGCGATGTTAATTTTTTTTTTTTTTTTTTTTAATAAAATAAAGTTTTATCGGATAATATTATTTTATCTATTTCCGTTGTATATCAATGCATACGTACATAATAAAATGTAAACATCATATTTATTTATTAATTGGACAATTTGTATAGCGCCGCTTTTGTGAGATATCACCTCAGGGGCGCTATATTGTAATAATCTACATTTATATATAGATTTTTACTCTCCTTATGAAGGTGTATATACAATCTAACTTTAAACTTTATTAGAGACAGAACAGTTTTAGGTAAAGAATTACCACCAGTTGGAGTAAAATTCACACCTTTTAATTAAACCGACTGCTAATCTCATCGCACAATTACCCTCCTTTAATCCATAAACACAGGTAAATAAACTAATCAATATGTAATAATCTATTATTTCAGTCAACTTTGTTATAACTATCTTTAATTTTACTGACAAAATATACGATATTGATTCAACTTATAGACATTGACGGTTGTCACACATATTTAAGCACTGCAAGTTAATTATGAGCAAAGTATATTAGGTACCATAACAGTTAATATCAGTAGTAGACATGTAGTCAATAATAGTGTTTCATTTGAAATAATCCATCACAAATACGTAAAATTTCATTTATTCAAACAACTGTCATTCTTATTATGCCTAAATTGAGCATGTTATTATTCATTTACTCCTTCCTGTTCTGTATTTTAACAATATATACTCAACCTCTCTCTGTGAATGACCTAATATCTATCTATTAAATGTAACTGTTGTAAGTATCACTTAAACTGGGCGCAGCCCAAAAAAGTACCGCCCGCAGGGCATAGCAGCGAAAACCCGCGGAGCGGGTTTTTAATAGATAGTCTAGTATAAAACATCAATGGTAGCAGCTAATAATTTATAAATAATTGCTATATTGTTAAGGTTTGTTGAACAAACTTAAAAAGAAGCGGGGAATAAATAATTTTCCATACTTTAACAATAAATGTTATATTAGTATCATTGGTTATTTTATTGACTTCTAATTGTTCAAGTAAATTTAATCTAAGGCCCTTTTTTTCTATATGTAATGATTGGTTTGCAAAATATTTCAAAAGTGTGTCTATAATTACTCTTTCCAATTGAGAGATCTAAAAAAATATTTTACATTTGATCTGATGTTCGACTATGATGCAGATTTTATTATTAACTGTGTTGGCCCAATTCATTAAGATATCTAACTGACGGTTGGTGCCTATCCAACAAAAAAAAATATCTACAAATCCGACAAAGTATATTATGGTGTATTTTGATAAGAGAGACTTAAAAATTATATAATAACTTAAAAATAAAATATAAAGTTGCATTTGTAGAAAAATCATTTAATTACGGGCAATATAACAAGACTTGGGTTCGGATTTTAAAGTCATTTTTTACAATCTCTTTGGCGCAAATCGGGTGGAAATTTTGATATCGTAATAAAATTCACGATCTCAAGTAAATCAGAAATAAAATCTGCATAAAGTTGCATTTAAAAAAAAATCATTTTAATTACGGGAACTATCGAGGGACTTGGGTTCGGACTTTAAGAGCCATTTATTTTGTCTCTATGGCGCCATTCGTTCTGAAATTTTGAAATCATTTTAAGATTCACGATCTCAAGCCAAATCAGAAATAAAATCTGCATAAAGTAGCATTCTTAGAAAAATCATTTTGATTACGGCCAATATCGAGAGACTTGGGTTCGGACTTTAAAAGTCATTTTTTCTGTCTCTATGGCGCCAATCGGGCTGAAATTTGGAAATCGTTATAAGATTCACGATCTCAAGCCAAATCAGAAATGAAATCTGCATAAAGTAGAATTCTTAGAAAAATCATTTTGATTACGGGCACTATCGAGAGACTTGGGTTCGGAATTAAAATGCCATTTTATCTGGCTCTATGACGCCAATCGGGCTGAAATTTTGGAAACGTGATAAGAATCACAGTCTTAAGAGAAATCAGAAATAATATCTGCATAAAGTTGCATTTTTAGAAAAATCATTTTTAATACGGGCACTATGGAGAGACTTGGGTTCCGACTTTAAAAGCCATTTTATCTGGCTCTATTGCGCAAAACAGGATGAATTTTCGGAATCATGATAAGAATCACGGTCTGGAGGAAAATCAGAAATAAAATTTGCATAAAGTGGCATTTTTAGAAAAAATATTTGAATAACGGGGACTATCGAGAGACTTGGGTTCGAACTTTAAAAGTCATTTTTACAATCTCTCTGTCGCTTATCGGGTTTAAATTATGAAATCGTAGTTAGATTCGCGATCACAAGCCAAATCAGAAATAATATCTGCATAAAGTTCCATTTTTAGAAAAATCATTTTAAATACGGGCTCTATCGAGAGACTTGGGATCGGACTTAAAAAGCCATTTTTTCTGACTTTATGGCGCCAATCGGGCTAAAATTTTGGAATCGTGATAAGAATCACAGTCTTAAGCAAAATCAGAAAATAAATCTCCATAATGTTCGATTTTAAGAAAAAATATTTCAATTACGGGCACTATCGAGAGACTTGGGTTCGGAATTTAAAACCCATTTTTTCTGGATTTATAGCGCCTATTAAGCTGAATTTTAGGAATCATGATAAGAATCACGGTCTCATCAAAATCAGAAATAAGATCTGCATAAAGTTGCATTTTTAGAAAAATTATTTTGATTTCGGGCACTATCGAGAGACTTGGGTTCGGTGTTTAAAAGCGTTTTTTTCTTGCTCTATGGCGCGAATCGGGCAGAAATTTTGGAATCGTCATAAGATTCACGATCTCAAGCATAATCAGAAATAAAATCTGCATAAAGTTGCATTAATAGAAAAATCATTTTAATTACGGTAACTATCGAGAGACATGGGTTCGGACTTTAAGAGTCATTTATTTTGTCTCTATGGCTGAAATTTTAGAATCGTGATAAGAATCACAGTCTAAAGCAAAATCAGAAATAATATTTGCATAGAGTTGCATTTTTAGAAAAATCATTTTAAATACGGGCACTATCGAGAGAATTGGGTTCGGACTTTAAAAACCATTTTTTGTGGATTTATGGCGCCTATTAAGTAGAATTTTCGGAATCATGATAAAAATCACGAAAATTAACAAAATCAGAAATAAGATCTGCATAAAGTGGCATTTTTAGAAAAATCATTTTATATACGTGCACTATCGAGTGACTTGGGTTCGGACTTTAAAAGCCATTTTTTTCTGTCTATATGGCGCCAATCGGGCTGAAATATTGGAATCGTGATGAATCACAGTCTCACTCAAAATCAGAAATAAAATCTCCATAATGTTCCATTTGAAGAAAAAATATTTTAATTACGGGCACTATCGAGAGACTTGGGTTCGAACTTTAAAATCCATTTTTTCTGGATTTATGGCGCCTATGAAGCTGAATTTTCGGAATCATGATAAGAAGCACGGTCTCAGCAAAATCAGAAATAAGATCTGCAAATAGTTGCATTTTTCGAAAAATTATTTTAATTACGGGCACCATTGAGACACTTGGGTTCGGACTTAGAGGCCATTTTTTCTGACTCTATGGCGCCAATCGGGCTGAAATTTTTAAATCGTGATAATAAGCACGATCTTAAGCAAAATCAGAAAAATATTTGCATAATTTTGCATTTTTAGAAAAAATATTTTAATTACGGGCACTATCGAGAGACTCGGTTTCGAACTTTAAAATCCATTTTTTCTGGATTTATGGCGCCTATTAAGCTGAATTTTCGGAATCATGGTAAGAATCACGGTCTCAACAAAATCAGAAATAAGATCTGCATAAAATTGCATTTTTAGAAAAATAATTTTGATTACGGTTACTATTGAGAGACTTGGGTTAGGACTTTAAAAGTCATTTTTTCCTGGCTGCATGGCGCCAATCATGCTGAATTTTCGGAATCCTGATAAGATTCATGGTCTCAAGCAAAATCAGAAATAAAATCTGCATATAGTTGGATTTTTAGAAAAAATATTTGAATTACGGGCACCACTGAGAGACTTTGGTTCGGACTTTAAAAGCGTTTTTTTCTGGCTCCATGACGACAATCGGGCTGAAATTTTGGAATCGTGATAAGAATCACGGTCTCAAACAAAATCTGAATTAAAATCTGCTTAAAGTTAAATTTTATGAAAAATCATTTTAATTAGGGGCACGATCAAGAGACTTAGGTTCGGAATTTAAAAGTTATTTTTACAATCTCTTTGGCTCCAATCGGGTTTAAATTTTGTAGTCAAAATAAGATTCACGGTCTCAAGCAAAATCAGAAATAAAATCTGCATAAAGCTGCATTTTTAGAAAAATCATGCTAATAACTGGCACCATCCAGAAACTTTGGTTCGGACTTTAAAAGCCATTTTCCTGGCTCTATGGCGCCAATCGGGCTGAAAATTTGGAATCGTGAAAGAATCACAGTCTCACGCAAAATCAGAAATAAAATTTGCATAATATTGCATTTTTAGAAAAATCATTTTAATGACGGGCACTATCGAGAGACTTGGGTTCGGACTTTAAAAGCCGACCTTTTTTTTGCACTATGGCGCCAATCGGGCTGAAATTTTGGAATCGTGATAAGAATCACGGTCTCAAGCCAAATCAGAAATTAAATTTATACAAAGTTGCATTTTTAGAAAAATTATTTTTATTACTGGTTCCATTGAGAGACTTGGGTTCGGACTTTAAAAGCCATTTTTTCTGGATGTCTAGCGCAAATCATGTTGATTTTTCGGAATCATGATAAGAATCACGGTCTCAAAAAAATCAGATATAAAATCTGCATAATGTTGCATTTTAAGAAAAATCATTTGTATTACGGGCACTATCAAGAGACTTGGGTTCAGACTTTAAAAGCAATTTTTTTCTGGCTCTATGGCGCAAATCGGGCTGACATTTAGGGATCGTGATAAGAATCACGATCTCAAGCAAAATCAGAAATAAAATCTGCATAAAGTTGCATTTTTTGAAAAATCATATTATAACGGTCACTTTTGAGAGACTTGGGTTCGGACTTTCAAAGTCATTTTTACAATCTTTTTGGCGCCATTCGGGTTGAAATTTTGCTATTGTTATAAGAATTACGGTCTAAAGCCAAATCAGAAATTAAATCTGCATCAAGTTGCATTTTTAGAAAAAATATTTAAATTACCGGCACTATCGAGAGTCTTGGGTTTGATCTTTTAGAGCCATTTTGTCTGGCTCTATGGCGCCAATGCAATCGGGTTGAAATTTTGTAATCAAAATAAGATTCACGATCTCAAACCAAAATCAGAAATAAAATCTATAGTATCATGGGTTGAGATGAATAGCCGGAAACAACTAATTGTAAAATTTTTGACAAAAAACCCTAAAGTCCCTAAGTTATATGGAGTTCTAAAAATACATAAAACGGACACCCCCATTAGACCAATTGTTGCATGTTGTGAGTCGCCAAATTTTAAATTAGCATCTTTTATCCCTCATGCGTTTAATAATTCCAAAGTGTTTTCCCCCAAATACACTATTAAAAACTGATATTATGATGATGATACTATATATTGTTGTTCTGAGATGTTTAATCAATACCCACTATTATTATTGTGTTTAATTTCTATGATAATGTAAAAAATTCTTTATAATCTATTACCATTAATTGTTTTTAAATTTACTTGTAATTACATGTATATTGTTGTCTCCCTTCCACTTATTGATTATCCTTTGTATTGCTTTCAAATAATGTTATCTTTGTCTAATTATATTCTTTCTCCCTCTGTCTGTCAACCTATATATAACCAACAACTCTGTCTTAGTTTTTAGTTATTATTATATTCCGATGAAGCTTGGTCTAAAGGAAACCAGTCGATGTGTAAAATAATAAATATTCGTGATTAAATACAAAGTGTTTGTTTAATTTTAAAAAATATAATGTCTAACCACAAAGTAATTGCTTCATATGAAAAAAAAATCATTTTAAGTACGGGCACTATTGCAAGACTTGGGTTCGCACATTAAAAGCCATTTTTACAAAGCTCTTTAGCGCCAAACAGGCTGAAGTTTTGGAATCCTGATAAGAATCCGTGTCTTATGCTATATCAGTTATTAAATCTGAGTAATGTAGCTTTAGCAGAAAAATCTTTAACTTTACGGGAACATTGCAAGATTTGGTTTCGGGCTTTAAAAGATATTTTTTTCTGTGTTTATGATGCCAATCTCGCTGAAATTTGGGAATTGTGATAATAATAATTTAACAATTAAGAAAAAAATAATGTGGGTTAAATAGTCTTCAAAATCCCCTCACCGAATTTAAAATCTTTTGTTACAATTATTTTATCAGTAAATCGGTTTAACCGGTAATAAATATTTTTTCGGAAGGGGTTTAATAGAATAATATAAATAAGTCGTCTAAACGTGGTCAAAACCACATTTTGAAAATTCCTTTCAAAGCCGAAACAGCTGTAACTATAACAAAAAACCAAAAAATATCTGCAGAACTTAATTATTTTATTAAATTAAATTTTAATTGAATAAAAAACAAAAAAAAATAAAAATAAACGGAGTTCTACAAATTAAACACAAATACAATAAAAATATTAATTTAACTTTTTATCATAAATTATTTTTAAGAGGATTGGCGTTTGCAAAACGGTATCACTTCTATATGTACAAATACACACTTCACCACAATCTGCACATCTGCCCTAACAAAGGATACCGGTGCTGCCAAGGTCTGGAATCCATGAGAGGACATTGTGTCAGCGCTCTATTAGCAGCAGACACATACCTGGAAGGATGACGAACCTCGTGCTGGCACTGTTGGTGGACGCGGTGGACTCTCTCGCTGCAGCAGCTGGTCCAGTTTCCTCACCACCTAGGATTCTTGCAGCAGATTCTCCATCTCCGTGCAACCTGTTTCTGTACTTCATTTTATTTAACTTAATTTCAATTTCAATTTGTAATATTTATAATTTTTTTTGTAATATCTGCATTAACTGTACAGCGCCCCTGAGGTGATATTTCGCAAAAGCGGCGCTATAAAAATCATCCAATAAATAAATAAATAAATAAATTTAACGCTTTCGGAAACGTAAACTAAAGATGAAGGAATTGCAACACGCAAGGAGAAAACTAACTGATAAAAAAAAAAATTTAAAATTTTTTAAGAATCTCGTCAAATTATTCGTAATCCGTTTAAAAGCGGGATTGCATGCCATTGACGAATGAATTAATAGGTATCTTGATAGACTATTAACTAAAAACAAAATGGTAGCAGAAGTCGGGGACGCTCGAGGAAGACATGGTTAGATCATGTGAATCAGATACAAGAGCCAGAACAATTGACGTATGAATGTGAATGAGGCAAGTAGTGTTCCAAGACTGATTTGTTTGACGATCCGTCCTCTCTGCCTACCCCTGTTTGGAAACGGCTTGATGGTAAGTTAGTTACTTGAAAATAAAACGTTCTAAAAATTCTAATGTTTTGTCACGATGTCGTATTATATTATATGTTCATTAAAATCCTAACATTTTCGCATTTCGTCATTATATATATTAATAAGACAAACACAGGAGCATGAACACGTGTTCCGATATTATCGAGATTTTACTAAGATTTTTAACAGGATTACTCATAATTGGAGAGATTTTTAATAGTATGAAAACTAATTAAAGTAATTTTGAAACTATTGAAAAAGATTTTTAATAAATCAGCAATCCTCGTTTTTCTTCGTGCGGCATAATACACCGAATATTTATAATTCATATTTTTGCACAAATGAAGCATTGAATTTCACAATATCTACCTAGGAGAAAATAATTTATTTTTGGTTTTTCAAAAATCGAGTCCGCAATCTCCATTTCAAAGTCAAATACCACTATTGAAACTGTCTCTTTGCCCACCAACCACTTCAGGGAAACGATGTGATGGTTAAGTTTGCTAAATAAATTTACTTCTGTAATAACTTTCAAAGCTGTCAATGCCAAATTCGGCGAAATTTCAAAGTTTTCCTACCAGGCGCACATAAGTTGAAACACGAAATATTATGTCAATTATAATGCTCCGCCAAATTGGTGGAGCCAGGAAGTTGGATGTACGGCGCGCGGTTTCTGCGGCTCCGGAACATTACAAGATATTTTCAAATGAGGTGGGCCCGGATTGTATGCTGAGGACTTGTGGTCGGGAACCAGGACCGCAGATGCAGAGAGTGGTGCCTATTATTATAGTCTGGGTAGAGGCCGCAATAGAGGCCTGTGGGAAGTCTGACTAGAGTATTCGAATTTATTATTGTAACGCATTAAACAATTAAGTAGTTATACATTTAAAATTCTTTTGCATCTAAATTTTAAATTAAGCTAGGGTGCGACCGAAAATAATAACAAATATTAATCTATGGATCTCCAATTTCCCAAATAAGGAACATAAGATTATTAACGGCGGTTTGCTCGACGCTCATATATTAATTATTTCTGATGAATCTATTACTATCAACTCAAATTTTTCCAGATGAATCAATAGATGGAAGTTATTTATGTTTAAGATTAATAGAAACAGGACCTAAAAATATATTTTTTTATTTTTTATAAACGGTTTGAAAATTTGATAAAATTAACGGTAAGCATCTGATTTTATTTTTTAAGACAATAAATTAGTGACTTCCCGATGGATCCCTCAGGAAACATTTGAGATTTTAGTAATATGTTCATCAGAAATAATTCAAATAAACCCAAAGGAAAGATCAATTTTCAAGGCATGCTAATTCAACCTCAGGTCTGTCTAATACAACAGGGCCAGGCGATCATATTTTTGTGTACGGCTTGCCTCTTACGTCGTTAAGATTTCTGGATTTATTTAAGGGCATTGTCTGGTCTTAACCAATTACGCTATCTTACCTCTATCCCGGAGTTAAATATGTTTTTACTAGACACTAGCACGGACCCGTGAAAATCACGCGACAGTCCTAGAGGCGCTATTGCATGCTAATATCTCGTCGAAAGAAGTTTCAGTATTATCACGTGAGTATCAGTGCGCTGGGACCAGATTCAATAGTTTCTGGTCGCTCGGCGTTACAGCATTGGAGACAGCCTTATATTGGACTAATTTTGGAGTTAAAAAAGTAGAACTAATTTTATAGCTTTGTGTCTCATCTAAATGTAATATATCCCGACAAATCAGTTCCATTTTTGAATTTGAATTAAACATTTTGTTAACAACAACAAACACCACAGTTTTGAAATTGAAGCTTCAATTCAAAACAAATTTAAAGTTCTAGGGTTCATTGAATCGGATTAACAGTACGTTTTTAATTGTCTGAAAAATTCGACCACAAGCACTACACTTAATTTTGTTTTGGTGCTGTACTGCCCTGAAAAAGGCATTATGGTGTTCAAAAGCAATTGGCTTTTAACTCGAATAAATATATAATAGAATAGATTTAAAATATTGGTAGAAAATACCTTTTGACTTACCTTTTAAGAAATATTTTCAATTTAAAAAAAAAAAGTTTAATCAATTTCATCTGAAGTACTTGGAGTACCTTCAGATGCATAGAACGAATACATCAATGTTAAACATCCACCGTAGATCAGTCATGCTAAGTTCTTAGTTTCCTTGAACGGACGAGTATTTTTTCAGATGGTGATATAATTTTCTTCTATACTAAATGAAAAAAAAAAAATTTTAACACACCACTTTTATTGAATTAAGCTTCGTCGGGGCTATTATATTAATAAATCGTAATTACATATAATTATAATTTATTAATATAATAGCCCTGACGAAGCTTATATAATTACACATATATGTCGGTTTGTAATTATGACAAGTCAATGTACAAACCCAAATGAAGCTTGAGATAATCGGAACCTAGTTGGCTGTCTTTTATAAATTTAAGAAAAGTGTTGGATTACAAACTGTGTTTTTTTTTCAGAAAACGGAAAGTTGACCACACACTAGATACTACTCACAACACATTTATAACTATTAATCTCGTCAGTGGGTAAACATAAGCTTTAAAAGTCCCATGGGCCTAAAAAAAACATGTGTCATAATATATCAAAACAAGGATTTCTATTTCGGTAGGAATTTATGGATAATGTTATGAAAACAATCCAGAAGATAATCATGTTCCTTTTAAAAAAAAAAACTTCACATACTCAAGTGAAACCGTTAAAATAATGCGGTTTTTCACCCTTGAACGGTTATCGCGATAATACGTTCTTCCTGTCATAGACCATGGTTAAAAAAACAGATATTGGATGAATAATTTTGACACCAAATAAAAAGGGATAGTTCTTTAGGAACAGACACACTGAGGCTTTGGAAATGGTTCGATTCTGTGACATAATTCTCGGTGACTAGTGAGATTTCTGCGCCGTGTTAATTTTGCGAAGCGCGATATCGGAACCCAGATTGATGACAGCATGATGGCGGGCGATTCAATCAACGGCAGGAGCGTAAAGAGAATGTTCTGGAAGATGCTTAGAGAAGGTTCTAGGAGATACTTAGATAGGGAAGAATTCAATAGCCCTTTCGCAGGGATGGACTGGACCAGGAGGTCGGTATTCTTGGAGGCCAGTATTCAAATAATACATTAGGAAAAAAATATTGACTTGTTTTTTTATGATGTTATCTGTGGTTGAATGGGTTAATCGGCTGGGAATAGTCGTAGGATCAAATCTCAGCAGGTACACAGGTAATTCTATTTGATTAATTCCTGTATTGTATCAGTATTTTGGGGGCACGTTTCAGATTAGTAAAATTTTTCTAATGAAAGCCCACCATTAAGAATCGACGATGTTGCTTGAAACGGCTTTAGTCATGTTTGGTGACCAGAAAAGAATAGTCAGGTAAGTACTACCCTACGTCTCTCAATCTCCTTCCCTTCCCCACAATGGAGTTTCATGATTTTTGTTAAAATTTTGCCAATCCTGCCTTATCAAGAGGTGCAGTTCATATAAAAATGCTTAAACAAAGTTCCACAAGCATATCGGGCCTCTCTATTAAACGTGTTTTTAAATATATACTGATACACCACTACTATTAGTGTAGTAATGTAAATTGTTTTTCTTTAATTGTTAATTACTGTTTTTCAGAAAATGTGTAAGACTTAACACACGTTTATCAGTAAGAGGGAATGCATTTAATGAAAAAAGATTTGCAGAAATAAACTACCAATTTTTACAATAATCAAAAAAATATACAAATAAAGTGCCTACACTTTTCAGCGGGCAAAAAGAGATTAATCACTTTGATGGAAAGCAAAAAGGAGCATATAAATTTAATTATTGCATTTTGTTTTTCCGTGCCGGCCCTGACTATAAATGAAAACATTGATTGGCCAGCCCGGAACAAGGGGAACTAGTTTATCAGCTAAATTGGACGGATGATAAAATGGCTGATGTCTTTTCTGCGGCTCAGGCGGGGGATGGACGTCTTTTGTTTAGCACAATACGAACATTTTTGGCTGGGAATATTGCTTATCTGATTTTGAGTGCGGACTCAATAATAACCCTTCATATAATGGGTCCAGATCTTGTTACAAAGACTGGAAGAAAGAGCTTGTTTTAAACAAGTGTTAAAAAAATAAATATTTTTTTTATTTTGAACTAAACAACGAGATTAAATCATTGATAGCAGCATAATAATACAAACCTTTCAAATAATGGAAAAGAGCTTGGAGATAAATTTCCTCTAAATTTAGAGCTCATTTCAAAGACCGAAAGAAAGGGATAAGTGCATATAATATAAAAAAATAGTGATTTTTTTTAAAAATATTAATACCTATTAATAATATTACGAATTTATTGTATTTATGTATGAAAAGGGTACATGATTCCGTGTTCATAGGAGAATATCTGCATCGAATAGGAAATAAAAACAGTATTTAAATGTAATCCATTGTTAAGTAGGTACCAAATAGATCTATCATTACAAAAATATAAAACTGTGATTACAAGTATTGTTTCAATATAACACAATAAATATAACGAAAAATAATCAAAAATGAAAAATTATTAGTAAAACAGCAATGAAAAATTAAACTGAACAATACCACATAAGATTCACGTCACTAAAACTACATTACCAATGCTACTATAATTTGTATGGTTTAGTAAAGTGCTAGCATAGATTACGCTTGATTCTATAAACGGTGTGAAAATATATCAATAATACTCCCAAACTTGTTTTCTAGATCATGCATCCCATTGGTTAGTGAGTGTGTCTGATAGTTGTATGTATTACAGAAGAATGTTACATTTTGTCTTGTGTTTCTAGTCAATACATGTAATTTTATAGTGGCGACGATGGCAAGGCTGTCAATTAAGTAAGTAATTAATTTGTGTTATACAACTAGGTCTGACATAATTCTCCTGTCAGACAGTGTTATTAGGTGCAATTGATTCATCAAACTGACGTTATTAATGTATTCAATAAATGCCGCCGACGGGAATTGAACCTCTGGAAAAAAATATATAAAAATACCTCTTGTCACTACTGTTCTGGGACAGCAAATCCATTCTGCCACGTGAAATACATTAGCAAGACGTCGTGTCAACCCTGGTGGTAGTTGTTTGGTAGATATTAAGTATTTAAAAATGATTGTTCAATTTCAACAATAGTAAGGAAAACCTTAACTACATGGCATATAGACTGTTAAATACGTACCTAAAATATAAAAAGGTTGTCATAGAAGCTTGTACGCAATAATAATTAAGTTAAAATCAACAAAATCTTATGCCAAATTTACTGGTTTTCAAACCACGTTCAAGATAACATGGCTGCTTTGAATACAGTATATGAGTTAAACGATTCGTGATATACGTGTTGTACTAAGACCAAAAAACATATGAATCATTACATGTATGTCAATATTTTAAACATAAAAAATAATGTGTTATTCATAGTCAATATGAATCTGGTTATTAATTCTTACTAAATACTAATAGTGATATTTATTTGAGCAAAGCAATTTAAATAAAAATAATAGGTATTCCCATTTTAAATAAATACGCAATAAAAAAATAGTACGTTTTACGGGAAAAATATATCTTTTGCAGGAAAACTTAGTTTTATCAATTTAAATTGGACCTGAAAGAAAATCTCGTATTTCATTAAATTTGTTACAGTCAACCGTGAATTGACGATCAAATAAAAATACGTCCAATTATTACCTAAGAATAAAGAAACGATTCCGGCTGTAATACATAATTATTTCAAGTTCTCAGAAATAACACTTAAATACAAATATAATCTTTTTTTTAAATAAATTGCAATATTTAATTATTCATTCAATCAAAAAAAGATACGGTCGCATCTAGGACTTGAACCCGGGACCCTTGCCGAAGAAGAACTACCAACATTATCTTTTTCTATTTTTCTAAGTTGAATCTTGCGATCATATATAATTTGATGCGATCATACATTTTCGTTAAGAATCGCTAATATTGTCTTCAATGGTGAAATAATAATTCATCAAGAAAAAAAAATTTTGGAACCCCTACAAAATTTTTTAATTTTTTAAATAAAAAACGATATTGACTTAATCCGTCATATATGGTCAGTTTGTGTTATTAATGAGTACGGTTAGCAATATGGTAGACAAAAGTTTCCCTTTTATCGCTGCCTCCAAGGTGTCGGATAAACTTTGGTTAGTTGTCAATGTACACCCTTTACCACCTTTTGCATTTGAACTAACAAAGGTCGTTAGAATTAAAAGACATCCTAAAAGAAAATTCATTCCGTTGCAGCTTCGAGAACTGAAAGTTGTTCAAAAAGTACTAGTTGTGACTATTTACATCAATAAGTAGTTAACTTCCTTTCAGTGTCAAAAAATGCAGGGGGAATGCCAATGTAAATTCAAGTTGATGGCGTTGATAGACAAATTCGCTAGTGCATACATCATATGACGATTTCTTATTTATTTCGTGTCAATATCGTTTCGGCTATCAACCGCGCAACTGTGTTAGAGACATCGATGTAAAATCCAAACCAGCCAAACCCAGGCTGTCTCTTAGTGGGGTCATATTTCAGACAGCCAATGGTAGTCGCTTAATATCGAGGAATGATTAAAAATATTGAGGGATTTCTTATAATCAGCACAATGAAACATTTATATTTTGCGGAATTAACCATTTACAATTTGCAGAATTATCCATTTACACTATGCAGAATGTAGCATTTACAGTCCACTTAATGAACCATTTAGATTCTGCAGATTTAAACCATTTACAATCTGCAGAGTGATCAATTTAGAGTCTACTTAATGAACTATTCAGAATTTTCAGAATTAACCATTTATAATTTGCAGAATGAACCATTTACAGTCAACTTAATGAACCATTTAGAAACTGTAGATTTAACCATTTACAATCTTCAGAATGAATCATTTACAGTCTACTTAATGAACCATTTAGAATCTGCAAAATTTACCATTTACAATATGCGGAAAGAACCATGTACAATTTACTTAATGTACCAAATCCAAACAATATACCATAAAAAGATTTATATTTTTATTAATATAATATTTTAATTAGTTATTGCTTCCAGGCTACTTGTTTATGTATATTTTTTACCACTACCCTTTTTTTTATTAAATCCGTTTAATATATCATTTTAAATTGGGAGGGGGCAAAATATAATCATATTAATAAGTCGTTTAAGGTGGTTAAAACCACAGTTTGAAAATGGCCTTTAAAACCGAAACCAAAAAATACTTGCAGAATTTGATAAATATATTATTAAATTATATTTTCATTAAATAAAAAAATGGAGTTCTAAGAATAAAACACAAAAACAATAAAAAAATCATTATAAATTGAGCCCATCGATCCGATATTTTCAAATTACCTATTTGATCGTGACCCCATGTTGAGTACCAATCGATAGGTACTGGACGAATGTACTGTAATTTTGAGGAGGTAAAAATAATCAAACGATCTTGTTTAATAATCAAGGAAATTAAGGAGTGGGAAAAGGAGGCCTTTACATTATGAACGATCTTGCTTCATTGGGAAGTTCTGATTTTTTCTTTAACCCATTAATGCCCACAGGGTCGAAAACGACCCAACCAATATTCAGCTGCTCTCTACTTTTTATTATTTATTCAATTTTTTTTGTTTCCCTCTTAAATTATTTCTTGGTTGGTACTTCTGCAAAAGCAATAACATATTTGATACTGCAGTGACATCTGTGGTCACTAAGTGAAAGTTTCTAACTACCGTTGACTGCTGTCAGTTTTGCGAGTTGTCATCCTAAGATAAACATGTAAGTACTAATTACTGTATATATGATAATGAAGCGTTTTGCATTTTTAAATCACTCACATAATATGTACATACAATTCAGAATCATTGAAAGTCTTCAATCTTTGTTAGGATTTTATTTATACATGGTCAAAAATCATCTGGGTCGAAAACGACCCAGTAGGCATAGATGTGTTCTTTTCATCCATAACCTAACTTTTCACTGTTTATTATTTTGTCTTCTTTATGAGTCACTAACTAATATATGTATTCCGAATAGGTCAAGAAGAACTCTCACGGCACTGGAGATATTGGAGGAGCTAGACACCTTAGATGACATCCAAGCAAACTCCGTTGATGTATACCTCACTCCGCCCGACGATGATGGGCCAGAAACTGACGGAGATTCGGGAGATGAAGACGACTGTGATGATCCGAACCGACTAAGCCGGAAACAACTAATGGCTGAGGCAGAAATAGTCTTAGATGATGGTGGCGTGTCGAATGATAATGAAAGTGTAATACCACCTCTAGCTGTCGCGACTGTTACCAACAGTGTATCAACTGATAATAATGGGACAAAAACGTTCACCGTTATTCATGGTGGAAGAAAACGAGTGGCGAAGGGAGGTGATCAACCTGATCAACGGAAATGGGTAGATGGAGATTTGCCGCAAAACCGCACTATCGGCAGGTTAGAGCCTGAGCAACTTGTCAACAGCCTACTGAATGAAGGCAGTCACCCAGCCGATTTTTTTGAATTCTTCATGGATACAAATGTTGTTACCAATATTGTAAAACATTCAGTCAATTATGCAGTTTCTAAGAATTCACCATCCTTTGAGTTATCTGTTGATGACATGTACACATTTATGGGCATTCTTTTTGTAAGCGGATATGTGCCGCTCCCACGCCGAAGAATGTTCTGGGAGTCACAAGACGACGTGCACAACGTTTTAGTTTCGGGTGCAATGCGCCGCAATCGCTTCGAAGAGATCTTTCGATATTTGCACGTTGCGGATAATAATCAATTACCGGAAGGTGACAAGTTCAGCAAAATAAGGCCATTGCTGAATGAGCTGAACGATAATTTTCTGAAATATGCTCCTATCGAGGCGGAGGTATCCATAGACGAGTCTATGATTCCGTACTTTGGGCGTCACGGATGCAAACAATTTATCCGTGGGAAACCAATCCGTTTTGGATTCAAAGGATGGGTTTTGGCCCATAGACTTGGGTATTGCCTCTAAGTTGATCTATATCAAGGGCGTGATGGCTTGAGGGTTCCAGAGATGGGTCTTGGGGAATCTGTGGTTCTAAATTTTGCAAATACATTGAAAAATTCATTCAAAAATTCAAATTTTTCATTATATTTTGATAATTTTTTCACGTCAGCTAAACTTATTACAAAGCTGGGTGAAATCTGTTTCTTTGGTACTGGTACCGTGAGAGACAATAGAACCGAAAGATGTCCACTTACTGAATCTACAGACATGAAGAAAGCCGAAAGGGGCACCTATGATTATAAACTTGACGAAGTCAACAATATAATAGCTTGCAAGTGGAAGGATAACGCTGTTGTGACGGTCATGTCCAACGAGACGGGTGTTCATCCACTGAAAAAAGCACTGCGTTACAGCGCAAAAGAGAAGAAGAAGGTTGAAGTGCCTCAACCGCATATGTTTTCCATGTATAATAGATTCATGGGAGGAGTAGACCAAATGGATAACAGCGTCGCGAAGTACCGCATTGGGATGCGTGCTAAGAAATGGTACATGCCAATTATCATGTGGCTTTTCGATGTCTGTATGAATAATGCTTGGCTGTTTTCAAGGGCGTGTGGTCAAAAACTGGACAATTTGGGTTTTCGGCGAGCAGTCGCACGATGCCTAATCATGAAGTATGGTGTTCGACCTGCCGCTTCGGGACCATCTCGGCCAGTGAGCGGTGCATTTAGTGTGCCCGTTGCTGTCAGAACACACAAAGCAGCACATCTTATTATTACCAAGCAGGCTCGAAGAAGATGCGCAGTTTGTGAAAGCAAGACTACGAAGGCCTGCATAAAATGCACCGTTGCTCTTCACGATAAATGTTTTGTGCGTTTTCATCAAAAGTAAATAATTTCAAGTTAGATTTAAAATCTATATGAATAATAAGTAATAATTACTTAATTAATAATTATTGTAATATAAGGAATTGACATTGTAACATATGTTTCACATTGTAATAAAGATTTTTAAAAAATGAATTGTATACTTCATATACCCACTGGGTCGTTTTTGACCCATTGATTATTTAAGGAACCGATCTAAAAAATGAAAATTGCAGAAATTACTTTGCTTGTATAAAAATAGTGAGCAAGTTCACAAAGTTTCATTCAATTTAGAGTCAAAAATAGTTGTGGGCATTAATGGGTTAATGTTCAGTGGGCACTATAGTTTATAGATGTAAATCTAGCACCGTTTCACAACGAGACCTGTTTTTTGATCACACACAACAATATTTAATGGGCTGATAATTTTTACTATTTTACAAACTTTTCATGAGGTTAATTAGCGTGGCGAAAATATGCAACTATATGTGATGAAGACAAAATTCTAACTTCAAAACAAAAATCACTTGCTGTAGGCTTCATTTTTTTCAAATATCTTCAAATTGCTTTCTTCAGAAAAGGTTTAGGAAATAGAACAAGTGAAAGGGTATTTTCAGTGGAAACTGGATTGTTGGAATAATCATTTAAGTGTTTCAATATTAAACACCCCCAATACATTTATAGTAGTACTATAAAAAAATTACTTATCACATTTTTATTCCCAATAGTTCCTAAATATTTATGCCATGAAACAATCAATAAATCTTTGATAGATACTAATGAAAATCTGTTGTGGTCTACGTAGAAACTGGCAGAAAATTGTTTCATTGTGCTATTTACGGTTTCTTATTGATTAAATTCGGGTCCAAAATAATGCCGACTCCAGAAGATGAATGCTTTTCGTGATTGATAAAAATATATTCCGTCCGTCTTCCCTCACCCCTCTCTCCCCCGAATCGAAGGGGGATGCAGTCAATTTAGATCGAACTCCCCAATAAGGGTTGGTAATGGTTTAGGGGGGAGGGGGGGGGATTGACTGCTAAAGCGATTCATTTGTAACTCAAGAGATTAGAAATGTTGGAATTCTGTGGTAGATTAAAACTAATAAAACGTATTCGTTTATTACTGTGACTAAGATGGTATCAATATTATTAATACGATTTGGCGTAAATAGGTTCAGACCAAGTATAATTTTCGCGTAACGATGCAAGCAAGAGTTTTTCAAGTATTTTAAAAGTTTTTAAAGAGTTTAAAGCATTTTTTTATAATTTGTTAAGTATTGATTCAATTTATAATGCACTCTGGAGTATTTTGCAAAATAGTAGCTTTAATGCGTGCAATCAAAATAATCAATTTTTTTATTTAGATCTTTTGTTTTTGTTTCTTTTTTTGCACACCGCAGCCATTTCAGCATACAAAACTTTAAAAACTTACAAACGACCCGGTTTAAAAAAAAACGATTTTGTGATTATTTTTATTAAGTATCAATCATATCAGAAAAGCGATTAGGTAGGTATCAAAATATTTAAAAAAAATTAATCATTTATATTTGAAATGTGTATTTGTTTTATTTGAATGTTTGACAGATTTCACAATTCAACAAGTTTACTAGCATTCGTTAGGTTAGTTTCCTTTCTTAAATATTTTCTTTTGAAATGATTCTGAGGAAAATATTTTATAAATACTAGCTTCACAATCCTACAATTATAATAAACCGTAATTTTACACGGGAATAAACTAGCAGATTTAAATAAAATGGTATATTACTGTAAAAGAAACTTGAATACTTATTTATTATAGAATAAACAAAAAAAACTAGAAGTGCCTTCCATACAAATTTTAATGGAAACAAATGTTCCATTTAGCCCAACAGTCCATCGCTACGTCATTGTAGATCTCTTGGAAGAAATATGTAGGTACATCTCTATTCAATTTGAAATTCGTATTGGAAATTCAAGCCTCGTTTAGGCAAATATTTGGATCACGAAACACAAGTCAATTTTGTTATTATTTATTCTATGTTAACTAAAACATCTCAAAATATGCACCTAAGTGCCAATTTATAATCTTCGATACCATTTACCCTGGGATTTCAAATTTCAATAACCGAACAAGAACAACAAAGGCGCAAGGCGATAGGTTTTCTTTTTTTATGGAGTGATTCGGAGTAGGTAGTGGGTTGTCGGTAGGTACCGGGTACCATGGAAAGACATTGGATATTCCCGCTATCGGAAGGGGCAGCGGTGAAGAACGCAGCACCCCTAAGCGGTGCGGAGAGTGGAGGGATGGGGAAGTGCCGTTACGTGAACGTGAAAGGGTAATCGTTATAACAGGGGTCTTAATGGGCCCGTTTATAGCGATTGGCCATATGGACGCGAGTACGTACGGCGTACGCATGGGATGGCTTAAGATAAACTAGGAGATGTGTTGCGATAAGGCAAACAACCTGAATATATACAAGATTTAAGTATAAAATTTGTTTTCTTCTAGTTCATTGGTATCGTTATATAGTACAATATTATATCGTATTGCTATTCTTAAACAAACATAATATTGTTATAAGCACCCTTAACATTGTGAATACTGTACGGCGAAAGACAATAGTTAAAAGAAATTATTTACAAATACGATATTGATTTATAACTCAAAATTATATATAATCAAAATAATTAGTTGATATCAAATATTTACAGTGACGGTAATAAGAGTTGTCGACTTGCAAAACCCGCTCTGAATTTTTTTTTAAATCTGTATATGTCACAAAAAACTTTTCGAAATTCTTTGAATATAAAAATAGAAACCGCACAAGAGTCCCAACTGCTCCAAGCCGTCTGGATCCAGTGAGACTATGGCATCTCCGATTGGGGTATGTTGCGAGGCTGAAAATAGTGGGGAGGGGAAGGAGATTGGGAAGAGAAATGTTGGAAATTACGTGTCTATTCAGATTTAGTCACTAAACACGGCCAAAGCCATTTCAAGCAATGCTTCAATTCTAAATGGTGGTCTTACGCCAGACTTAGGAGTATTTTCCACTGTGAAACGTGCTGCAAACATAATACATATTATTTTAAATAAGTAATTTGTGAAATAGCACAAATTAATCAAATAAAATCTGATCCCGCAACCTCCAGCTTGATAAACGAGAGCCTTACCCCTCGACCACGGAGGCCGTAAAACCTTTTATATTAAATATTAACATAATAACACAGGATTCTTTGATATTTAGTGAAAAATTTATTTATTTTCAATTAACTTTAAGCAAATTTTTGTGAATATATCAGAACCAGCAGAAATTCCAAAAGCGGGTTTTCAAAGTCGACGAATCGTAAATTATATTATTCTATTCAGTATAAAATTATAAAAAAAATAAAAATAAATTTCGATAGGTACATACTAAATACAGCAAGAAACTCATTATGACGTAAAGAATTCTAAAATTAATATAATTTAAAAAAAAATGTATGTTTCGTTGTTATGCTGCATCTTCTTCAATTCCACGATCTAAATAAAACGTACAAACGGTACAGCTTCCCTCCTACATCTCTGTACCTCTCCATTATTACCGCAATATTTTATGGGATTTTAATACGGAAATTTGGCCTTAATTGCCTCTGGACCTCTGACCGCCCCGGGCAAACGGTTGTCCCTCCTTACGCCACTGCGCGACTGTTCACTGAACTCCTTTCCCTGTGCGTGGCCCGTCGAAAGTCGACTAATTACAGGGCCCGGGATTGGGAAATTACTACGAGTGCTTAAACACACATGCCTTTGAATAAATTATGTCTCTTTTATCTTCATACAACTAAGGAATATTGTGTACCCGAATGAACGTTGTGTTAATTGGAGTAATGAACACGAATTAAGATAATGAGAAACCGTTGGTTTTCTTCTTGAATGAAACAGTTTGAATGGAACACCGGAGCAGTTTCAAAAAGCTCTGATAAAAGGTCACTATTCTAAATTAATAACTTGCTTGCATGGCAAATGAACATTGCAAAACCCTCAAACAATTTATACTATTGGCGGCTGGTCCTCCATTAATATACATCCAATAATAACAGACAATAGCATTGCATCTTCAGAGCAGGGACGGGCCAAGCCAGTTGAAATCTATTCATTCCTCTGCTAAATGTCGTCGATAAGTGTTAATATTTAGTATAAATAAACTTACACAATGTAAATAACTTGTACAGTTTCTCAACAGTATTCTTATTGGACCTAGAAACAACCTTTACTAGAAATCATTTTACGTGACCAGAATTGAATAACCAATTACTTCCCAGCATACTTTTTACCCGTCTCCTCCTTTCCTCTTCTCAGAACACATCCCAAGTTTGGATATCTTAGATATCATTCAAATGATGGAAAATAGAAGAACAGCAAAAAAATATTTCCAGAATCATGAAAAAATAACAAACAACAAGACATCATTATATGTACATTTAAAACTACAGCGAGACATAAAATAAAGAGAAGATAGTGAGGTCTACCTTTTACCAACGAAGGGATGTAACAAGTAACGCGATAAACGAAGGTAAATTAGGCTTTGACAGAACTTTTCGTAGAATACTTCTCAGCATATAGAACCAAATAAATAAACAAAGGTAAATTAGGCTTCGACAGACCTTTTCGGAGACTACTTCTTCGAATATCGATCCAAATAATCCAATCCATTTATTGTACTGATCCTAATATATAAGAGTCGATTAAGCTGCTCCGCCAGGAAGTGTTTCATCTTGTAACGAGAAATTTACATTTCAAATAATGCCTTCCTCCTTGCATATTAATCAATCCACTGCCTTAAATGCGACGTAATCCTGACGTTTCTCTTACCCTGTGAGTGATGATTAAAGCAGTCTTGTTAATCTTGTCACTTATTTATCTTGTTGTATCATTTGTGGAAATGCAGAAAGGATATCCCCATTTCGGAATATAATTTTTTTGTAAAAATTACTTTTAAGGAAAGTGTCTATTTGTTCATATCATTATAGTATCATGGCAAAAATCTGAGGTCAGGGTACGTTTTACTCTATTGTAGCGATGAACAACCTTTTTTATGTAAATTAGCAAATATATCCATTTTCAATAATTATATATTAGCGGACCGCGGAGTGTAGGGTTTGACATGATTAATTTACGGTTAATGGTTGAGTTGATATTTGTGCGATGTAAAGCGATAATCGTTAAGTATAGCAATAAAAAAGCACCGCAGTCGAAAAATTGCCAATGTCCAAGGTCAAGCCGATAAACGCTGTCGATTTTCATCAGTCCTAAATTTTAAAGAACACGATTAAAATGTTTGTTGTTTTGGGCGGATAATTCAAAATATTGTAGGTCAGACAAGCGATATCGTATTATGTAAAACATAACGAAAACCGTGAATTTTTTTGATCATCGTAAAAAAATATAAATTTTAATCACCACCCAATAATCCGAATGTTGATGCAACTATACGAATCTCTCTTTCACATATTTTCCTGCATTCCTTCACCTAAATACCTGTCCCTCAATGAAAGTGTGTATATGTTGAAAAAAAATTACATTTCCAGTCCGTTAAGAAAAGCTGTGAAGTGAATATGTTAAGTGCTCTCTCAGTACGTTTAATTTCAGTTTATCACGGAAGAAGCGTATAGTGATCATCAGCAGTATCCCCCAAGGCTCCAGCAGCAGTATCCCCCAATCGCTCGAAAAGACCAAATGTAAGTCAGAATCCCTTTCAAATTCTAACTGTTAACTACAGCTACCTGAATAGTTGTCCACAGTGAAACCACAAACTGATTCAAAATATTGATTGATTACATAAACGATTTATCAAAACTCACATTCTCACATTATAATTTAACAGAATAACTTTTTTAAACACTATTTGATAATATGGATATGACTGGGTTCTTTATCCGTGTCGCTTCGTCTATGTTTTCAGAAACAATATTTGACCGTAAATACTTATAAAATGAAATCAATAAGACATTAAAAAATTTATATAATTGTGAGTAATAACTTATAACTGTAAAAATCGTCAAATATTACATGGCAAGGGGAATAAGTCACTTTTCAGAGATCGTAGAATTTGAACTCACAAATTTATGTTAAAAAATTATAATTCGTGTAGTATATATCTAATACAAGTTAGATAAGTATAGATCTAGTGAGAAACATCCATTCTTAATCAAAACGTTGCTTAAAACAACATAATCTTTATTTTTGGTTCTTGTATCAACGTCTCGAGTTAATCAGACCTCCAAATTTACTCATTAGTCTAAACTCTGTGACTCTCACGCGATATCCCATAAAACGATGGTAGAATATAACCAACAAATTGTGAAGAATCAGCTTATCTTTTTATTCTTAGAAATAATGTATGTTTTCCATTCTACTTTTCACCAATATTAATATTTATTTTTTATTTTTTAATAATGTGGGTATTGAAAAATTCACCGAAGCGGTTTAGCCATGGATGATAAAATAAAATAACTTTAATATATACTTCATTTTATAAATAATATTCCTCGAAACAATTTTTAGAGCTAACGCAATCGAAATGTTTGATGTTTTCATGTGTTTTTTTTCACATTTACACCGAGTAATTGAATGATGATATCAATTAACAGCTCTTTTTACAAATAAAGCTTCAATTTATCAATAATTCGCTTAATATATTCATTTTTAATATATAAAGAAAACACATGAACATATACTCGTAATAAGTTTTAATTCATTTTTTATTTGGAAGCAAGTCTGATAAAAACGCAACGTTTCATAGTTGTGAAAAAGACAGTGACAAAGGAGCATTTAGCATGAATGTCAAGAGAGTATTTATACTGATGGAGAAAGTTGTCGAAACCACAGGCACGATCAAGTGATTTATATTATTTGAATCAGGTTATCTCAAGAGTCGGTATAACAGAAATAAATGCTCGGAACGGTTGGTGAATATGGATAAGGCAAAGAATGTTAGGTACCAAGTCAGATATGTCTGGCGTTCTATACTATATATATACATATTCCTGTGGGGAAATAGTTCATTGTTTATGTTAGAATATTAGATGTTAGAATCATGTAACTAATGTTTAAAATAAAGTAAAATAAAATAATCATTCTAAGAGACAATATTTCTTCAACAATGCAAAATTTTGCTTTGTGACGTCATTTTAAATTAACCGAAATAACTTGCATTGTATGAATATATGAAATAAGTTTTAGTATGCTTTGTATTCTGATGAAGAAACCTTTGGTTTTGAAAGGTGTTGATAGTAATTAATAAAGATAGTGTTGTGAACAAAGTTGGTTATTTTCTTTTAATTTAACTGCAATCTAGAACCGCGACTTCTTGATGACAAAATGAATGGAAGGATATAAAAGGAACAGAAATGGAATTGCAGTGAGGATTCCACCAGAATATCGAAAAAGTCTTCCTTGTTGATGGTATCCTCTTTGTTCCTTCAGATGCACAAAAACCTCTACATCTAATTGGTTAACTTTGCACGTCACGCGGATTTGAACTTGTGACTTGTTATTTGTTTGCCTTAAAGTTACTGACCGGGTACTTTTCTTCTCGCAGATGTAGGTATTGTAGGAAATTAACATCGTAAAAATCTTTTGTCAGGCCCAAACAATAAAGTTTATTTATAATTTTAAACACACATAAGGGCTTTTACTCATATAATAATATATCTTAATTGGAAGGTGCTGGGTTCGAGTCCCAGTAGTTGTGACTGTTACTTTTTTTTGTGTGTTTATCTGCTTCATATTTTCATCAAGAGTTCTTTATATTTTTTTCTTCACAGATAAAATATTACATTGAAGTTTTTAAGTTTTTATAAGTCAGTCCTAATAAACTAAAAAAAAAAGCAATTGAGGCTTTACCGTTTTTGAAATATCAAGAGATTTATGGAATCTGCCTTAATGATTACTATACGAGAAACCTAATAGCAAAAATATTTATGATGGTAAAAATGAATATTGGCAACCGAAAACAGCAATTACTCATTTCATGGATTTTGATTAATTTGACGGCGTTGTATTTCCCACCAAAGAATCCATTACTCGAAAACTTTTTGTATCTTGAGTCAGAAATAAGTAGAATATTTATGTCTACTGAAATATTCGAATGCATAAAACATGTTTTATGTCAGACAGTGGCGTAGCGATCACCCGGCGGGCTGGGTGGTCACTGGCCACTTACCAGGCCACCCGGGCTCAAACCAAAATGACGTTTGAAGCAAAAAATGGAAATATTATTGGGAGAGTTCATTTATTACTTTTCTTAGACGCACTCGTATCTAGGGATAATTTACCAGGCAGCGAAACATTATATCAAGGCTTTGGCAGTGCTCACTCTGTTACATGCAATGTGAATATATATGAAGCATTAACCCTGATAGTGATTATTTTGATAGTAGAAGACAGTTTTCAGTGTTGCCAACGCTTACCAATTTTAGCTCCCGAATTCTTAAATTTGCAGTTTAAAACATCCCAAAAAATTTTATGTTGTTTTTGAAAATAATATCAACACTTTTTTAAGCAGAAACGGTAATTATAAGAAATTCCATTGAAAAAAATCATGCTGATGTTATAGGTATTAAAAATTCACAGTTCATATTTAAAAGCAACTTAAGCACCTGTCAAGAGATTTTTGCTCTATTTTAAAGGGGTCGTTTTTAAATAAATATTTTCACAATTTTCGCTTGTATATATTTTCTTTTTTTTTAATATTAGCGCATTCCTTCTAACATTCATATTTACATATCTCCCTTTCAAATCATCTAATTCTTCTTTTTGAACGCTTACTATGAAGCCTTAAGGACAAACATTATTTTTACTGTTATTAACTTTTATTTGTAGAACTCCATTTTAACTTATATACTATAAATTGAAAAACATTTTTATTCGATTTACAAAAGTTTACTAGTTATTATTACACCTGACAGCTGTTTCGTCCTTTGAAGGTATTATCAAAATGTGGTGAAGAAAGATAGAACATATAGATATTTATTATGAAAAGCAGATTGATTTAATTTTTTTACCCATAACCCTTAACAAATTTTCCCAATTATTATTTTGTTTAAATTTGATAAAATAATTTGGATAATTCTGGAGTGTCCTCTTCCTTATTTATTATTATGTATTTTTGTGTTTTTAATAATTGACTCAGCTAAAATGTATCTTAGAGTGGCGAGAAAATTACATTATTTTGTTCATTTATCAAAATACGAGTAGTTTTAGGATCATACTTTTTTTTATTAATTTCCAATTGCTCTAAGAGATTGAGTTTACGGCCTTTATTTTGAATATGTAAATGAGTTGGATTATCATTATTATTAAGAGAGTGATTTTTATCAGGGAGTTGTTTATCAAAACGTGAATGTTTTTTATTTTATTTTTAAACGATAGCATGTGTTTTTTGTTGTTTGTTTTTGGGGTGTTATGCCGTGTTGCGCTAACTCCTTCTTTAGCCGACGTTTCGGACAGCGTTGCAGTGTCCATCATCAGGGCAGATCCGGTAGATCCGAAGATGTGTATCAGGGCAGATCTACCGGATCTGCCCTGATGATGGACACTACAACGCTGTCCGAAACGTCGGCTAAAGAAGGAGTTAGCGCAACACGGCATAACACCCCAAAAACAAACAACAAAAATGCTTTTGGCCGTGAAAATTTAAAAACTTACCTGATAGCATGTGTTCTTTAAATCTATTATGGACGAGCCGGTTTGTCCAACATACATACAACATAGTTACATATTTTTTGGGTTTTTAAGAAATGGCAAGAGGTAAACAATATCTTAACCAAAATATTTAGGTAAAATGACATGTCGGTAAAAAAACCAACAGTACTTGTGCTGTCGCTTCTAGACAAATATCTACATATCGTAGAATTTAGTAATTGAAGACGCCGTCATACGGAGAAAAAATTACTGATAACAAAATATTTTTAACGTACTAATTTTCTTTTTAAATTATTCTTGTTGGGTTAGAAACGGGATAGCAGCCCCTTAACGAATGAATTGATAGGTGTCCTGATAAACTTCTAACAGAATCACAGAGTTTTCTAAAAAAATTCTAATTTTCCAACAGAATTTTCTAAAAAAAAAAAAAAATACTGATTTTATTTTATCTGGCATTTTCAAAATATTGTATTAGCTAAAACCTAGTTAACAATTACTATGTAAATTGCCATCTCAACACAGGCGTTCCACACCTAGTGAGATGGGCAATACGTCACTATTGTAACTAAATGTAATATTAAAATAAAATAAATAAATAAATACCAATGTATTGTCACGATGTGTTCAATCAAAACCCTCTAGATCTAAGAGGTTTTGGTTTATTACTTATTTATAAAAATCCTAACATTTTAAATTTCTTCATTACACAGAGTATTAAGGGACGTCCTTGAATTACTTTAACAAATGATTCCTGACATTATTTAGAGTAAAAATAAAAATGAAATTTTATAATCCGGTGATTTTGATGAAATGTTTTTTTTTCCAAACGAAGCACAAATGAAATTCTTCCATTTATTGTTTTGGTGTTGAATTCGTAGAACTTCATTTAATTTTTTAAATAAATTTAAAATAAATCAAATTTAATAAATCAAATTTAATAAACTGTCAGTTTGATAATGGCCTCAAAAGCCGAAACAGCTGTCACATTAAAAACTGTAAAAATAACAGAAATACTTGCAGAACTTAATAATTATTATAACATTATTAAATTTGATTTATTTTAAATTTATTTAAAAAATAAAGAAATTCTTCCGCATCACTGATAACTCAGCCTAGGAACCAACCAACCCCGTGACCCGATACTAACTGTCCAATACCTCCTAATTTTTCAAGTTTTATGTGAAAAAAAAACCTCAAAAATGTCATCGGTTACCAAAATTTTATTCACTATTTTCAATCCAAATAATTTAAGGAACCACTGCTTAAAATATGTCAAGTACGTCCTTTACCCCCTGAATATTATCAAGTGAAACGCAGGTGCATGAATGAGTTTGTAACCAGATTACCAATAATTTGAAGAGATTCTTAATAAGTAATAATAATTTTTCCCCGTGCACCTAAACAATGCTTTACCGAACATTTCGAAGATATTATAGGAACTGAGAAAAGCCATTTATTTTGTCTGCACTCTTCTACCACAGGGCTTATTTTAACACCCCGTAGCTCCGCCAGGTGGAAGAATTTAGAACTATTATTACACCAAAATATTCGTAATGTGGCGTACAGCAATGTTGCATACTCAACTCAACACAGCCCAGAATGTGCCGTACGGTGATGTCTTCAATTATTATTGTTGTGGATTTACATTGATTGGCACATCCCAGATACATCCACATCACTGTCAAGCATCCCAGTACCTTCGTGTTGTACCCATCTTCTGTCCGCCAAACGAAGTTTGCTGTCGAGGGATCATTAGCAGTTAGAGGTAAAACGCCCGCCTAACGATAGTTTAGCTACACCTACTTCAGTTACTTGTACTTATAATAACTTGTGCTTGTACATAAGATACTTGTAGCGCGAAGTTCGGTGCTTATATCGCTTAATTCTATTGCAAGACTTCTGAGAGAATTAAGCGCGCCATTAGTGGATCCATTTGATATTCGCAGATCATGATAAGCACCCATAAGCGAGAACGTTTCGCTTTGGGAGCACTCGGAGATCGTAGCTAAATAACAATAAAGGGATTAATTAAATTTTTGGGTACATCAGATGTAATGATGAATGTGAGAACGCACGTTGTGGTGTTTCGAACACAGGATGAAAACATTATGTAATAATTATTACATGCAGATATTATTAAGAGATTTGAATAGTTGCTCTTCCACAGAAGCGTTAGTTTGTGTTTGGAAGAGGAGTGCACTGTACATTATTGTAGTTATTTATAAGTAATTAATAATACGATAGGTATTAATATACTTTATACAGAAAATGGGTTATTTTTAAGAGTTGATTGGAAAGAGTTTTTTTGATAAGTTTGTCTAATATTTTTTCATGGTGTTCAATGGTTAGATTGTGTCCTTAATGAATCTTATTTTTTTCGGTAATCGTTTGAAGTATAAGACATAAGTATAAGACCTTCCATATGAATCATGAATATTTGGAGAAAGTAGATGAGTTTGGCTAAATTTAGTAAATGCATTTACCCGAGACCATAAATCTGATAAGGGGATGATATTAGGGTGAAAATTTAAAAAAGATTATATCTAATAGATTTCTACCAATATATAATATAGGTACTTCAAGTGCAAATATGTTATCTTATTTTTAAGATCTCTAATTAGATGTCATGTTGAAAAAGTAAAATTTATCTGAAATTCTCTCCGTAGAAAAAAAATCAAAGTTATGAACGATATTTATAGAAAATAAATATGGTTCTGTAATTTAAAATGTATTTTGGGTACGAAAAAGTGGCAGCTATTCTTTGAATAAAAATAAAAAACTCAAAATAATAACAAAAGAGTTTTGTTCTCATTTAAGTAATTTAATTTTTATTGGTATATTTGCGCTTGCTTCTATTAAATATATTATTTTTTTAATATTAGCGCGCTCCCTCTTTCATTCGCATTTACATAGGTATCTCCCTTTCAAACCAACTTCAGTAATCTTCTTCTTCTTTTTGAACACTCATAACAGTTCTATGATCCACGACGTATTTCTTGAGCTAACACTTAACCTTTTTTAACAACTCAAGCGATTGGTGTCGTATATACATTTATACATAGGTATACCATATTATTTAATTAATACCATTCTTCAAAATGTTAAAATGGAAACATGTTTTTTTAAGGAAGGCAAACATTCCCGGCATACGAATAACCTGACATTATTTTAAAATTTTCTACTACCACCACAGTAAGCGGAAAATACTACTTGTTTTGTGATGGAGGACTGACCCAAACGCGATGCCAACTCAGTCACTGACCACTTAAGGCCAATGAATCTACCTAGATTTCACCGTTTAACCCATATTTTTAGGTTCTATAAATTTGGCACATTATGGCATGCGGTCACTCAATTTTTCCTGTGGAAAAACATGAAATTAATGCGTACATTTTTTTGATTGATGTGAATTGATGTTATAAAAAAAAACTCTGTGAATGAAATAAAAAATTAAAAAAACAATATAACATTTTCAGTAGAAGTTTTAAATTAAACATCAAAATAAATTAGAGTTTTTTCTAATGTTTTAAAAAAAATATGTTTTATAAAACCATATAAATATTGTGCTATTGGTGCAATATAAATCAAAAACAAGGGCACGGATATATGGCATTGCCCAACTTTACTTATAAGTAAAGTACGTAAGTAAATATTGCAGATTGTTTGTTAAAAAAAAAAACATCTATTTGAATTATATTTATAATGATAATTAATTTCGGAGGCTTCGAATGTTACTGAAACAACAATCAATAAAGTTTTATGAAAACATTTATAAAAAGCGTGTTTGGTAAAGTACGAGGACAATATTATAATTAGCTTGTTTGGTAAAGTAGAATATTATAGTTAGCTAGTTTGGTAAAGTAGAATATTATAGTTAGCTTGTTTGGTAAAGTATAATATTATAGTTAGCTTGTTTGGTAAAGTAGAATATTATAATTATCTTGTTTAGTAAAGCACAATATTATAATTAGCGTGTTTGGTAAAGTAGAATATTATAGTTAGCTTTTTTGGTAAAGTAGAATATTATAATTAGCTTGTTTGGTAAAGTAGAATATTATAATTAGCTTGTTTGGTAAAGTAGAATATTATAGTTAGCTTGTTTGGTAAAGTAGAATATTATAATTATCATGTTTGGTAAAGCACAATATTATAATTAGCGTGTTTGGTAAAGTAGAATATTATAGTTAGCTTGTTTGGTAAAGTAGAATATTATAATTAGCTTGTTTGGTAAAGTAGAATATTATAGTTAGCTTGTTTGGTAAAGTAGAATATTATAATTATCTTGTTTGGTAAAGCACAATATTATAATTAGCGTGTTTGGTAAAGTAGAATATTATAGTTAGCTTGTTTGGTAAAGTAGAATATTATAATTAGCTTGTTTGGTAAAGTAGAATATTATAGTTAGCTTGTTTGGTAAAGTAGAATATTATAATTAGCTTGTTTGGTAAAGCACAATATTATAATTAGCGTGTTTGGTAAAGTCTAATATTATAATCAGCGTGTTTGGTAAAGTCCAATTTTCTAATTAGCGTGTTAGGAAAAGTACAATATTAAGCTTGTATTACTGTTGGTACTTATATTCTTTATCTGTGGGTTCTTCCAATTACTTAATTTAGTCATTAAAAAACGTCCACATTAAAAAAGGAGAAAATTTTATTTTGTTGAAATAATAATTACTATTAATATTCCATGAGTATCTAAAGGCAACGTGAGATTTTTTTATTTCTAAAACTTATAGATCAACCTAAAAATTTCATTTTGGAACATGATCATCAATTGTAAGCTTTAAAGCTTTGAAAAATTTATCTATTATTTTTAAAAACGTTAGATATTTATTATTTATATTGTTGGATAAGAAACCCGTAAATTCGAACTCGGGCTGTTACTATTAGTACATGCAACATACCATAATCAGATTTTAGTGAAATATTTAGAAAATATACTACTTTAGTTGGACTAAAACAGGTACATAAACATTTTTTTACTGATAACGAACCCGTATATAATCAAGAAAATTCCTTCTTTTTTTTCAAAATGCTTTAAAGACAAAAAGGATGATTAAAAAATTGTTACCGTTTGAATCATTCTGTTTTGAGAGCATCCACCCACGCGAAATTAGATTTAATCACCCCCTAGTTACTACAGTGAAAGAGGAAAATGAAAATAATTTAAATAACTGTAAATTAATATTAATTGAAGCAACCTGTATCTCCATTCTCCTGCAACATTCTCAGTGTAAGCATTTTCCAGTAATGACAGTTTGTTATTGTTGAAGGATACGTCTGACTGGATAATGACGAGGGAAGACTCGAGGTAATTATCGGTGCACACAGCGTCTATCAGTACACTGTTCGGGTTTGTGGACCGCTTTGGGGCGATAATGACTTTGTACATTTGGTGCCATCACACTCATTAAGGGATAATGGTCTTTGTTGATTTCATTTTATATCAAACAGTAGTGTCCGTAAAATGGGGTGGCAATGGACAATTTTCAACTTTAAAACTAAATAACTTTTTGTATAATCATTTACGTCAAAAAAATTTATGTCATATTCATTACACATGTTTAAGCTATTGAAATTTATGTTTTTAAAAATATGTTTTTAAGAAAAAAAAATATATATGTCACTTTAATAAGATTATTAAAAGGATCCGCCAATTCCAAAAATATTTAAAACAGTGAAAATGCTAGTTCGATTATTCTAGGAGTTATTTAATATATCTATAGACACTGATATACTCTACAATATTTTATATGACTCGAACCTATTATATCAAGTCGAATGATGGCTACCAATATTAAGGTCTCATCCCTCTAGGCCTTGAGCGATGGTTGCCTCAATTTAGGCAGACATTTTTTGCGAATTTATTTCAATTCATTTTTTACGATTTTTTAATATTGTTTTTCATAAATCCTACAAATATGGAATAAACAGTACAGTACAGGTAGATTTATTTTCTTTTAACTACAGTAAGCATTTTATATGTTTTCGGATTCATGTACGTTTTTTTTAATGAGAGCAGACGAATCCAAAGCCGAACGTCCGGAAACTTCCCTCGCTCAAGGGATCTTTTATAAATACGCCATTGCCAATGACGGAATTTAAACAATGTATTTACATTTTTTTATGTCCAAAAATATCTAAAAAGGCAGTTTCATAATTCAACCATCAGTATGTTTGAATATAACTGGAAACCAACTAATCCATATTAGCTAGAATCACGTAGATATTGACATAATTCTCGCTACATATACCAAAGCCACCTTCAGATTCAAAAGTAGTCCGTATTATACCACACCTAAGACCTGGTCAGCGCAATGTTGTTGATGACGAGGTTTATATTTGGAGTGTTTTCAAGAACTTAGACCTTAATACTCGTAAATTGAACATATCCTTAAGTCAAAAGTCGAAAACTGGGTGTTTTGAGTTAATTACTACGATTGAAAATTTAAAAATATTTATATATCTTAAAAAAATGCTAGATCTTCAACTGACATGGTAAGTACAGTTAACAACAGAATTTTTAGACGACTTGAATTCTGTTAGACTGTCAAAGTGCACAGATATAAGTTTTACAAGGTTGTTTTATACCCATAAAAAAAGTAAAATACAAAACTTCAAACTCATTATTAGTTTGGCATATTACGACTTACGGTAAAGACAATAACAAATAACAAGTTGAATAATTTTACCTTACATTTCAGTGAACGGCTTGCTGTACGAAGGCGTACCTCATAGCTGAAGAATCTTCAAAGGTATATTAGTCATTAAAAAATCTATGTAATAATTTAGTAATAATTCATGGCTACATTGTGAAGGGTGTTGAGGTCAATGATGTTATCAAACCTCCCATAAGAGTGAAACTAGAAGCATTTAACGCTTTTTTCCCGATAAAGTCTCCTCTAAATAAACTGTAAATAAATAACAAAAAATGGTAAAATTATTGCTTCGTTGGTATTACATTTTCATAAATATACCGGATGTTCAAAGACGAGTTTATGTGGAGCAAAAAATAAAAGATTACATTTCGTTTAGGCTGACCTTATTTTCAACTAAAAACATAACAAATCAGTGGTTATTGGACAGTTAGGATCAGGTGGTGGGTTGGGCGGTTACTCGGCTGAGCGACAAGTGAAGACACGTGATACAATATATTTTTTGTTTCGAATTAAAAAGCAGAAAATAAAAATCACAAAAATTGTCACCAGCGACAAAAATATGGTAGTACATTTTTTACCCCAAATAATTTCAGGAAACACTGGTAGTACGTAAGGTACATATCTTCACACTGTATAGTCACCTCTTAAAACAGTGTATAATACTGTATCTATGTTCATTTCTCCGCCTGTATTGATCTTAATTGAAGAAGTTTTAAGTCAAAGATTTAAACATCGAACAGCCCATAATCCTAAAAAAACTAGTTTCATTAATAATTGAAAAATAAAATATTCGTGAGACCCACAGTATCTACTAAACTCAGGTAAAAGTCAAATGTCATCGAAATACTTCACGTAAAATCAAGGACGCATTCCAATGTAGGTAAGTGACAAAGTGGAGCATCAAAGTTCCAATTCAACAAATATATACAAATCAGTTCCAGTAAAGCTAGATAACCTACTGTGCTAGTTTTATTCTTGCAACAAAGAAGAACGGAGTCAAAGGTTTTTGAAATCAACATCACTGAAAGAGCGGCAAGTGTGAAAGTGGAGTAAGAAAAAAACGCATGGCGGATATGAATTCGTTGCATTTCTCAGAACATCGAACCGTGAACGCTGAGTGTGAAAATACCCCGATGCGCATAAATATTGCTTGCCTTCGGATGGGACAAATACGAGAGCTCTCATGTACAAAAATTTACGAGTATCTTTAATGTTTATTTTATGTTGGCTAAGAGATATACGAGTATATTTGCAAAAAGGCGAGCGCCGAGAGCGGTAGACATCGCTGCGCCTGAAAACTTGGCATCTCTACAGAAAGTGGTACAAATGCTTCAAATGCTACAAATGAATGTGTTCAAGTGGGTACTATGCGGCAACATCATATACTATAAGGCTTTCGTATTGACATGTTAGTACGAACACGCGTGTGCATAAAATTTTTCTCGGCAAATATATATTTTTTCATTTATTTAGTATCAGTTAGTTATAATGGTGTTAGCCATCAGAATTATTTAACAACGAAATCAGTAAATTTGTGCTAAGTATACTTCAAAAATTACTTAGAATAAGTATAAATTAGAACCTCATCTATTAACTCTAGATAACTAAACTGTTTTCATTTTAAACACTTTACTACGCAATAAAACACTATAAATAAATCAAAGATATTTAATTAAGATAGGAATTTGTTACATGGCACAAAAGCAAGGTTTATAATGAAAAAATTAAGTACAAATTAATATGAAAATATCATTCTACACAGTGACCACACAATTCAACATTATGTGGACCATAAATAGCCTGTCTACATCTGGTGCAACGGTGTTTGTCCATCCTCCGAGCCTTGGATGGACACATGTAGCAAATTTTAGGCACGTTTGACGTATGTAGATGGAACCGGAGCTTCTATTGTAGAAGATTTGCCAGCATTAACAATAAATATAAGAATATTTGAATGTACGTAACTTAAAAATTGTTGTTATAACTAAAGTTTCGTCCAGCGGACGGCGAGATGGTCATAGGGCACGTCCTAGTATGCGTGTGGCCGCAATCGCGTCACGTGCTGCACTGTTTACTCAAATTAGGAAGGTAATGAAAGAGTCAATGTCGTGGAGCGGGGGGAAGTAGGTGATTTCGAATTTCATTGAGTAGCGCGTCGTCGCCCCGACGAGCGATTAGTCATCTAGGGTTAAAATAGTAGAAATTTAATATATTATTCGTAAATGTTTACTATCAGGCAGGATTGATAATGCGTAGCTTCGATAATTTATTATTGATAAAAACTTGATGAAACAATATATTTGAGAGAAAGGACTCGATTGAAAATCACACCAAAACATAAAGGTTGTAGCTGCGACCGGGATATGAATTATGCATTTACTCGGCGACAATTCGAATCACAGTTTTTTTTTCTTTAATAATTACACTTTTGTGCATACATTGTATTCATGTTTTACAATAATTAATTATTTTATATCTTGAGGTTTATACTACTCTTCAATGAGAAACATTTGCTTATGGGTGGAAGAGGTATGTACATTTGAAAAATAAATACAGTTAGCAATATAGTGTACGATAAATGCATGATTTTGTGAAATTGTATTAATTTCTATGCAAATTAAGGATGTTTGAAATTATCATTTTTTTATTTATTTACCATCATTATTTATTATTTTTCTTCTTTCGTGTGGTGGGGGGTCAGAGGGGGATATCAAGGTCTGCGAGCCGTTCATGTCGTTGCCATGTCAACCTCATAAATCCCGCCGGGGAATGAATGGAGCGGGCATTCGTTGACCACATGTTCGGTGGTCTGCAGCGCACAACATTCATACATCGCCGACTCTTTAAGGCCCCATGTGTGTATCATGTGGGCACAGCGGCTATGGGAGTACTATAACCTATTGATGGCCATTTATTAGCTTTATTTGTTCTTGTGAAGCATATACTTTATGATGTGTTTTTAAACTTTAAAATAAATCTATTACTAAATCTAAACACTACTTTTGTTTTTTATTCTTAATGCCGACCCTGTTTCGCTACAATTTTTCTTCTTCAAGGCTGTATACTTTATTAAAATCTAAAATTTACAAGTAACATGTTGTGTTATCAATATATTAAGCTTACATATAGGGTTGCAAGAAATTGGGATGAGATCCAGTGAAGGATGTAGTAGGAGTAGGTGGGGGGTTGTGAAGAGAGCGGTATTTTTTTTTTAAACATTTTTATTTGCTAGAAATAATTTCAGTGTATCAACAAGGACAACTTCAGAATTGAATCAGTGGACTGCCCCCTTATTTTCAGCCGACAGGGTAATTTCACTGTTTTTTGTTTGTTAAAGAATAAATTTTCAATGACGATTTATATTGTGCCATTTTCGGTTTGCCGCCAAAAGACTTGTTAGTTTTATATTCGTGAATTCAGTGGCGTTGACGACACGCCGGGCGACGTTGGTGACAGCCGTCTTAGGGCCCGTTCCCACTTCCGTTTTCAAATCGGAGGCGGGTCCCGTTTTAAAAACGGATGGCCAATGGCCCTGTTCACACTTCCGTTTTAAAAACGGACCATACTCTACGAAAAAAAATAACTGTCGATTCAACAAAAACATGTTATTTGCTCATTCTTCAGTAATGGTGCGCAATGGACGACGATGAAGCTCTTGTTGTCATGTTGTACTTATTAAAAAGAAGGAAAAAAGTGAAAAGATAATTTTGGGTACACCCAATCATAGCCGAATGATTTTCTGTAGGAATTTTCCAAGTGTTAATTGGTGAGTTGAGAAGTGATGAACTAAAGTTCTTTAATTATTTTAGAATAATAATGATTGGATTATTTATATAGCGCCGTTTTCACCATGAAAAATCACCTCAAGGGCGCTTAATGGCTAAAGAGAATGTCTATCACTTCCTTTAACCATCTACTGGAATGAGTTTCAGAGAGCTTAACATATCAAAATACAAAATTGAGAAAGTGCATTTGTCCTGAAGAAAGGCTATCGATATTTTAAAGTAAGAAAACAATAACAACTCAAATATTTTTTATTATGTGTTTATTAAACTAATACGCTCTTCCGTGCATCTCATTAAAGCTTTAAAATTTAAAAAAAGTCAACCAAAAAAATAAAAATAAAAATTTTGATGTACAAAAGTTGTGTACACCAAGTGTTTTGTTTTTATTTAGTTAAAGATAAAATATTACCATACTCTTTCTTCGACCAGTGGTATTAAATTTTCGGGATTTATTTCCTTATCCATTATTGTAGTTTTGATTTATTTACTTAAAAAAATAACCAAATACAAGCCCGCAGCGTGCCTGCTTACTTGCGAGAGGGAGCGGGCGGGGAGGGGTCGGGGTTTGGCGGGGACTCTGCCGGAACGACTGGACGACAAGTGTGAACAGCTCCATACAACACTATGAGCGAGCGTGTTCCGACACGATTTGAAAACGGACGCGCTGCGTAGGCGAGCCATCCGACAAAAAATGTCGGATCCGTTTTCAAATCGTGTCGGACAAGTGTGAACAGCTCCATACATCCACTACAGCCACTAGGGCATCCGTTTTTAAAACGGGACCCGCCTCCGACTTGAAAACGGAAGTGGGAACGGGCCCTTACCAGACAAAGTCGTTTTCTATGTCATAATGACGTTGTAGCCAGTTAGAACCGTTTAGAAATGTGCGGTTTAAGATCGGTTTTACAATCAATGAATATGAATTTAAATACACAACTTTCTATATAAACGTTTCTCCACTCCTCACAAGAGCATAACAACAGCTACACTGTACTTACTCAAATGAATTATACACGTTAGAATATTGAAATGTCAGCCAATTTATTTATATGTATGAAGATGGTGCGATAGTAAAAGAAAAGGTCCTTTCGTTAGTTTGCATTATTCACATTGTGTATTTCCACAGGAATACAATTTTGCTGATACAATGAGGTTTAGCTGGGAGGGAAAGCACACAGTAGTGACTCACGATTCTTTGTTATGGCAAATTAGAATAAGAGGCAGAGAAGGCTTATACCGCGAATAGGGGTGCAAGATTTATTCGTCTACACCCCTTCGGAATAACATTGTCTGAAGAATAGTATCTGCATATCTTGGAAGGAATGGGAGCCTCTCAGCACTACCGATCACATTAAAATATTATTTTAGCGGTTGCACTCACCATATTAAGGGGATCAATATTTAAATAAGTATTGTAAGTTGTGATAAAGCCAGAAGAAACTTTAAATTGCTTTTTAAAATAACTTATTTATAAACCATTTATTATTAACCATCGAACCATATTCACCCAGCGGTGAGCTAGAAGGTAACAGAAAGAGGATAGCTTGTCAACTCGGTCTTAACGAGCAATCTAATCAAATCCCCGTAGTATTATAATACTGCTCTTCATAATGTTTGCTTTTTTTTCCTATAAACGGACATTAATAACATAACTCATTAAAATAAAGACCCCAGTTAGAAAACATATCCCATAAAATTGTGTCCAATATTTTGTCTTCTGCGTGCAAGACTGTATATAAGTATGGTAAGGTAAGTATTGCCCGGTAAGTATGGTCGTGTTTATTATCTGACTGTTCTCAATATAAAAATAAAATCTACGTTTTAACGCGGCATCAAGTTCATTGGTCAAACGCATTGTATATAATTTATGTTTGTATTATTGATCAATTGACCGGCGGATGCAATCTGTTGGCCGTAAGTTGTGACAATAGAATGTCTATTGTTAGTAATAGGATAGAATAGAGCATTGGAAACAAATATTTGTACAGCCCATTTGAGGCTATTTTTCATTAAAAAAAAATCGGAATACAAATCATCTAAATGTGACTATTTCACTATTGAATTTCCAAATAAATTTTAACCATATTCCAATTCTGTTGGTGTACCAGTTTCAATCTGTTGTGGTCTTCAGACTGGTACAAATATTACAAAAACTACGATACACGTGGAAATCCTACTAATACTCCATCGTGCAGTCTACACGCTGAAAATTTACTGATATAAAATATTGCTAATTTATTAAAAATCTGGTTAAAGTATTCAATTAACCGCGTCTCTGTTAAAAACTGGACTGCAGGCTTTTATCAAATAAATTGACAGATTTTATAACAAACTATCAGTAAAACCAGGCCCTACGCGTGCGCATTTGGAGCAGTCCGCTCGAATTTTCAAGGCACTAAGGCTCTGATAATACCTAGAACCAAACAGTCCTAACAGTTCTAACACACGCCATTGATATTATTTTTCACCAAAACGGCGCTACATAAAGTGATTACCTACTTAGGCGTTTAGTGGTTTTCACAAGGTACTTCAAAATTTTACTTGGGCCAGGCGCCGTTTGACTCTGGGCCGGACTTGAGTAAAACACGAATGCACGATCACGTGTTAAAAAAAATAATATTGTCGTCATTATATTTATCAGGATAAGTGCAGCTGCGTTAATATTTCCTCATCTGTGGTGTATATTTACTACACATTGCTTCTAATAACTAATACGCATTCCTTCGAAAAATATTTATGCACTGAATTAAAAAATAATATTTTACATAGTTTTCAAATTCAATTAAAAATTAGATATTTTTGTTAAAAATCGGGAACAAATACACCAATACAAAATCAACCGTGTGACACTGCTACGCGAAGAGTGTGCGAGGAAACGACACGCTATTGATGTCCCGCTTTAGTTTGCTATGCGGGAACATGAGAAATCCACACGTCCGCAGTTGTATTTTGATTTAGGCCATCGATACCTACGACCGCATAGTTGTGTGTGTTCGTCCAGCGCCCATCCAGCGCCTGTTGTGCCAGTCGGTCGCGGGCCGTCGTTAGATATGGACTCCTCGCACGTTTTTTTAGATATAAAATATAATAAACATAAACGATTAGCTATGAATAATCATATTTTTCCGATATTAAATCGCTTATTTTGAGATGTGTATTGACTACACAGCACCGGAACGCGTGGATTTTTTTAGCACAGTAAAGGAAAGGTTAACACGTGTTCCGAAATATTTTGAATGAACCGATATTTTACTAGGAAATGGCTTACCGTCACATTTTTAACAGTATTTTATCAAATCAGCCATACTCATTTTTCTCCGTGTACTTTCCTCTATCAATATTCTTTATATTACTTCTCACTGCCGTACATCTGAGTCGGAACTTAATTGTGTACTGTTAGCCGTGATTACATTTTCACATGTTGTTTTGGTCTTTTCTTTCACCTGTAAAAGTTTGTACCTGCTTATTTCGTTCCAAATCGTATCCAAATCTCATCAAGTTCCCTTATTATAGAATTTCCTGCGTTCACAATACTATAATTTCAGCTGTCGACATTACATACAAAACTACAGCAAGCATCATGCCATAAAATAAATGCCTTCTATATATATGCCTTGTATCTTTTTATGCAACTTTTATGTATCTTTGTTTAAACATACTTATTTTTTTTGTCTTAAATCCTGTATTCGTCTAGGATAACTTGAAACCTGTAAATTTGACTGTCTTAAAACGGGAATCCTTCTTAGTTGGATAGTCAAAAGCATAAAATGTAATTAATATTATAAAAAATACCTAGATATTATTTAATTACATATTCAATTTCATTTCATAGTAAAGGGATGACTGATAAGGTTGACAATCCATATCACAGGAAGAAAGGCACCCTATTGCAAGTATTGGCAAGGATCTTGCATCCTGAACTTAGGCAGGGTTGGTGTTTGCAATATTAAACCGCTTATTTTCAGTGTTTCCGCCCCAAAGAAGGGTTTATAAAGTTTTATCAAGTTTGGGCCTCGAAGCGGACTGAGGAGCGAAATACTGAGATCTTGAAAGTGAGTGGAGAATATTGTTAACCATTTTTCTTCTTCTATCACGATTGACTAGTTTCAAAAAGTACTGTTCAAAATAGCCCCGACTAGGACAAATGCATCCATAATTATTGTTAGGCTGAAGATAATGGGAAGAAGAAGGCAACAGAGAAAAGAAATGATGGGAAAGATCTTTATTATTTAGATCTTGTTCTCAAGGTGAAAATGATAGTATATTTCACTCTGAAACGGGCCGAAATTATAATATTATATTTGATTTTTAATAATTCATTGATTTTGAAATAACTGACAAAGAACCAATTCATTCAGTATACGGTTTTTATCAAAGATATCTTTCCCAAAGATTTTAAGCTAAACTAAATTAATACAATGTTACATGATAAAGGTGGGTTTTTGATCTCATCTCCGTAAAACATTATTAGGTAGGTACTCCCCAACTGTTTTCTGCCTGTGTTCCATGGTACTACTTATAATTTTTTTGTAAAATAGAAACAATTTTAAATAGAGACCTCCTTGGTATCATATCCCAATCAAAAGAGATGAAAACGTTTCTGAGTATTATCTTAGCGTGCTACCAAGACTTGATCTCGAAACCAAAAATTTTAACGAGTACTTTCTGAAAGCTCATCGAAAAGTTCACCTCACTACTGAGAACTCTAAACGAGCACCAAGAAAATGCTCAGCTTTTCTAACAAAAATGTTAGCATTAGTTTATTATTTTTGAGCATTTGTTTAATTGAGGATTCTTCCCTCTTATCTCTGTGGGAAAGTGAAGATGCAGGAAGAACGAGCCGCAGCGGTTTGTATATATATTTTTGCTCTATAATCGGTTTTCAACTTAATCTAATTCACTCTTTATGATAATGTTAGGGATAGGTTCAAGAATCTTCCCTCAGTAAAATGATTTAGAATGTTTTTTACTGTAATTGTTTACACACATTGAAAATACACACTTCGAAATACACCAATTTTTATTGAATTAATAAATAAAAGGTTTCGCTTATCTCAAGATTCGTCATGTATAATGTCAACCACAAAAGAATTTGTGATTCTTATAAGAAAAAATATTTGGCACATTCAATAAATTAAAATCGTTATTCAACTTCACCTTGAATATGGCTTTGATTTAAATATATATTTTTAACATTAACTCAACACAGGAGGCCCTGAGGAAAATAGCCTCCCTCGAATTCTATATAATCTTTGAGGATGCTGTATGGGGGATCTTTAAAAGGAATGGAATAAGAGAAAGTTCTGAGAATTAAAGTGTTTGAGGAGTGGGAAGGATTATGGGATAAGTATATCCAGGAGTGATGGACATGTCCATCTTTCGCACTGCTGTGCCAGGTAATGCGATGAGTCGAGAGAGTCCGGCTGGAGAGATCAAAGGGTCTTCCACTACAGATCCGGCCTACCATGTAGCTGGTGGACAGATATATCCGCCGCCAAGACTTCTATAAACCTAACTCCATGAACCCTGGTACTCCTGCTAAGCCACCAAACGTAGCGAGCCACTTGGTTCACAGTCTCCCTCACAAACCGTCGTCTCACACTTCCTTTAAATTTCCAGATTTCCTTCTCAAAACTTTCTTCAGTCTCACGGTTCCATGATAACTCAACACAGTGACAATTCAACACACTTTTAAAAAGTGATATAAGTTCATTAAAAACGATGAAATTTTTTTTAATCTAACTTAACCTAACCTACTTAACCTAGTTAATAAAGTTTTGGTTTCATAACTTTCCATGACTTTATATAACTTTTTAAAGATGTGATGAATTATCATTGTGATGATTTATCCGGTCACCCAATACTCAACCTAGTTGAGTAGCAAGTATCGATACTGAATGTAGTTTGTAGCAAATATCGATACTGAACGTAGTTTATAGTAAGTATCGATACTGAACGTAGTTTATAGTAAGTATCGATACTGAACGTAGTTTATAGTAAGTATCGATACTGAACGTAGTTTATAGTAAGTATCGATACTGAACGTAGTTTATAGTAAGTATCGATACTGAACGTAGTTTATAGTAAGTATCGATACTGAACGTTGGCTTATCGAAGCAACACGAATGGTATTTTACAGTATATTATTATGTAATAGGTACCTTGTTAGCAAAATATTTCCGAAAAAATGTAAATATTTGAATTTTTAATTGCAATTAATTAATAGTTTTTTTGTATTGACCCTCTACGGGTAACCCAGCGATTAAATGGCGAGATTACACGTATGTACCAGAATTACACTGTTTGATTTACACACAGATGAAATACACATGGACGAAATTACACATAGAAAGAATTACACGTACTGGAATTAACACCTTAAAAAAAAACCTAACCTAACTTTTGTCTATTTTTCAACATGAAATTTACTTAATGCGATGCCATACGTAATGCAAAATCATGAGTTTTTGGTTTGAAAATTTGGTCGCCTTGAAATGTTTCAGATGCTTTAACGAATTTAATGTTTCAAAGACCCAATCCTGTCTGATTACGTCTAAAAGGGATCCAAATGATAATCTAGTCTCCTTCAACGGAAGCAATCTTCCGAACAGGCCTTCCATTGATATGCTTGGTGTAACTATAAGTGACCAGCTCAGGTACGGGGGCTCCATCGAAGCCAGAGTAAAGTTGGCCTCTCAGAAGCTGGGCGTACTGTACAGGGCCCGCAGATACTTTAATAGTACACAACTGCTCACCCTGTACAAATCGCAAGTGCGCCCTACTGTCGAATTTGGCAGCCATCTCTGGTCTGGAGCCCCAAAATACCTGAAAAAAACCCTTGACTCTGTGCAGAAACGGGCGGTCCGTTTGATAGATTCCCCAATCTTAACAAACGGACTGCAATCTTTAGAGCACAGGCGTCAGGTAGGTATGCTGTCCTTGTTCTATCGGTATTACAATGGAAGATGCTCTGAGGAACTAGCGTCATTGATCCCTTCGGCACCGGTGCGTAGTCGGGATACACGCCAAACGCGAGCCCAACATTTGTACACAGTTGACACTTGTCACATGAGAACGGGTCGCTTCTACGATTCGTTCTTAAGTTCAACAGCTCGGCTGTGGAACGAACTGCCGGCCTCTGTGTTTCCTCCCTCCTACAACATGGGACTCTTCAAGACCCATGTTCACTCCTTCCTCTCCACAAAAAGACCCTCCACACAGCATCCCCAAAGATGACATAGGCCCTGAGGGAAATTATTTTCTTCAGGGCCTCCTGTGTGGAGTAAATATAAAAAAAAAAAAAAAATTAAATACTGCGAGTAGAATACATCTTGGCCTTTGAAAAAATCGAGTATTTTTAGATAAATCTTTTTATAAGCCCAGAAAAAATAATGTATAAGGCCTATGAAAACTGCTTTAAAGTTCAAAATCTCACACTTACGAACCCATTTTTGGTTATGATTTAATTGTATTATGTGACAAATTAAGTTATTTATAAAATGATTTTTTCTTGCATAAATCAAACCAGGCAGATGGTGTTGAGCGGGAATTTAAACCTTATCGCCATCTACGTAAGGGTTGTTATTGATAGCGGCCTAATTTAAAATATTACACGACGTAGTGCATTGCCTTAACAAATACTTAACACTCACAGTTTTTTGTCATGTGTACACAGCTACTACAGTATGTCTAGTATAATTTAAGTACGTATGTGTAATTCTCTCCTTGTGTAATTTCGTCCATGCGTACACGGAGTATCATGTCAAATTATTTGCTATTCCAGTGAAAAACGGTATTGCAGACCTTAAGATTAAATTAACAGCTTTCCTGAAATAATTTGTTTTTATTATTGAAGACAATATAAGCGATTCTTAAACGAAAATTCAAAACATAAAAATCAGAAAATGATACGGTCTCATCTAGGACGTGAACCCTTGACTTGCCGCGGCACGTATTGTCTTCAATGATTAAATATTACAATTTAAGGTTTTACTCATTAAGTTTTTCCAAAAAAAAGACGCTTTTAGTTAATTACGAATACATTATCATGATATCGGAACACGAGTTCATGAAAATCATAACATTTTTGCATTACAACGAAAATTCTTACGTCATGATGATTCCAAGAATTTATGTTGAAATTTTAATAATTAAAAATCGATATAGGTACCATTCTTAAATATAATTGATGTAGAGGCCTGTTTATTTATCGAGAGGGATAAAATCTATTTCTCTTTAATATTTTATTTTCTATAAAAGTGGAAAAAAAACAATTCATTTTTATACTAGGTGTTCTCTGAAAAATATTTCTCAGTATAAAAGCAATCTATAAATGCAAATAAATATCAACACCTCTCGCGTTTTATAAAAGGAAAAAAAAACTTGACAAAATATTCAGTAATAATAGTAGGTATTCCCTGAAAAGGTCTTTTGTTTTTCTCGTTTGAAGCTTTTTGCCTGGAATATGGACTTTCAAATAAAATAAACTTGTCTTCAATTGACTGAATTCATATTTGACGCTTTAAAAATATTTTCGGTACTGGCAATAAAATTGTGTTCAGACACTCGTGAATACAAAGAGAAGTGGGTAAAATTTATATTGAATCCCCGGAAAATTCCAGGAATCGCTTAATATGATTTATTCAAAGGAAATTTCGATATCTTCTTTAATAAGAAAACCACAAGGTCGAGAGAGGTAGGGCAAGTGAATAAATAAGATTCCTTGAGAGGAATAGTACCTATTAAATATTTTTTTATTAGATCCTTTGGCCAATGTGATAATTTTTTTTTATTTAACTTTTTCTATTAAATTAAAAACAATAATTCTGGCGGATTGTGTCGGTGTTTGAGTAACTCCGGTTCCATGACCGGTTTCAGAGCCATTGACCTGATTTTTACACAAAAAAATCAATATACAAATTATCAAATTCTTTATGACCTCTAGAACTGGAGTTTGCTTGGATTTTAAATATTAGAACTGACTGTGGGAACACTTCTGACAAGCGATAAATTAGATAACCAACATTATTTATTTATTAAGCTTTTCAATATTTTTTGAAGTGTATATTTTGTAAAATGAGGTAATGCAGCTTCAGCTTCACAAATCCTATAATCATTATAATATCTCATGATTTTTCACGGATATGCGATAGCACTTACATAGTATTATACATCATACTTTACGAATGAGACAATAATTCTATTGGTGGAGAAAGAACAATTATTTAGGAAGCGTATTGTATAACCAAGCCCTCTGCCATTTGTCACCCCAAGTGGCTCGATACATTTGGTGACTTAGCAAAGGTGCCCAGGTTCTTGGGGTTTGGTTTGTCCAGGTCTGACTACTGAGACTGGTTGATAGAGATCTTTTGACCTCTTTAACAGGACTATCTCGACCCATCCCGGGAGGGATGGATTCATATGTCCGTTGCTTCTGGACACACTTTTTTCACAAAATTTTCCTCCCTCCTTTTCTTAGAAAGACCCTCTCAACAGCATCCCGAAATATAATATATTTTGTTTTTATTAAGCCTACACAGAAGGCCCGGAGGAACATAATGTTTCTAATGAAGCGTGGGAGATAACGTTTGACGGCCTCCTTGGTTAAGTAGTTAGGATACTCGGCTATGAAACCGGAGGTCGTGGGTACAAATCCCGGCGTGCACTAGTAAATTGTATTTGATTGATTTGAGTTTTTCCGAAATTTGTTAATTGTGTTATGCATATTTGCGCACGTTCCAGAACGGTAGATACCTTCAGTATCACCCTTTTACAATACAATCATTCAAAACCGAAACTTTGCTTGAAATGGCTTTAGCAATATATTTATTGGTCCGATCTGCCAGGTACTTCTTCCCACCTTCTTTTTTCCCATTTTTTCCCCTTTCCACTACCTCTAGCCACAGAGCATACCACAATTGGGGATGCCATGGTATTACAGGATCTATACAGTTGGGAGCAGTTGAAACTATTGTGGGGTGTGCACAGTAAAAAAAAATTGTCGTGTTAAACTTAAACCTCTTGATTGAGTTAGTTTTTACCCACAACATTCTAGACGGTGAGCATGCCCATACAAATTGAGCTTTTCACATAAGTTTCCATAAATTACAAGTTACCGTCAAAGCTAGTTTATTTTATGCACCGATACTTTTATTAGTTTTTTCAGTGTTTGAGATGCAATGAGAAAGCCAATACTTTGACTCGTAAAAACACCGAGGTGTTTTTTATTACCGAAAATGATTGGCTCTTAATACTTCTTAGTGGTCGTCGTAAATTGTAATAAAAATGAGAATATTTTTGGAGCTTTAAAAGAAGATATTTCTAACCATTATTGTATTATTGCCAAGTTTTGATTTTTTTAGTAATTTTAACCATTTTTAAAGAGTACCTCTTGCAATATGAAATGTAATGGATCCTAAAATACCTAACGTTTTTTAATGCGTGAATGGATCATGCCTTGAAAATAAAATTTTAAAGAACACGTGCACTTGTTTAAGTCTAGACATAGATATAAAAATAACATTTTTTGTGCATGTATTTAGGCACTTCATATAAAAGTGACAAAGCATGCTAGGAAAAAATCAAACTGTAAAAAACATTTTTATTTACTATAAATCATCTATTTTCACATGTCTTTTAAAACTTAAAAAAAATTGACTAAAGATTGAACTTTGCTATCCTGAAACTTGGAAATTATTATATTGTAAGTATATTATAAGTATCAAAATGCTTATAATGTTCGCATGTGTGATTTACACCAAAAGGTGATAGAATGCAATGTCTTCGACAACGAGTCCATCTGCCAAGTTTCAGCTGAACCTACCCTAATTTAGATGTAGGTATAGCACTAATAAAAATGATTCGTAATGTTTGGTGAGCTATAAAATCAACTAATTTACAGTTCATTCAAGAATATAGAAACTTATTCTGAAATCCAATAATAAACAGAAACTAACTTCTAGGCAGTACAGCGAAGGTCGTTCAAAAAGCTCCTGGCGATAGACACCTTATCTCGGTAACACCGCAGTGTCAGACATTCGATAAGTCGGTGATTATTCTTTCTTCTTCCTTAACCTCTCCTTCTCTTTCTCTTTGTTCTTCTGCCAGACTTCCAGGGCTGCGAATTCCTATTTTTTTTTATTTTGATTTTAACACTATGTGACGTGGTTTTTATTTGTAAACCTTTTTATTCAATTTGTTTTTATACATCTTCTTTTGAACAGCGCTACCCTCTCCAGCAATTATCATTTTTGTATGAGTTACGTAATATATGATTTTGCATTTTTATGCTAGAAAATAGTGATGGAAAACCTAAAGAAACATATTGTTGTTAGTAAAAGATTTTTTAAATTACACCCACACTACATTGGGTATTAAAAAGAAGCATAATTTTAACGATTTTAAACAATCTAAGCCCGAGCTTAAATAGCACAGCAACCAATGATCAAGTGTAACCTCGAAGGTTAACGATATGAATTGGGGATGGGATATCAATTGAAGATAGAATACATTCGTAGACATATATTTTTGAATGAAATTCATACAATTATTGGACGCCTTTAACAAAGAAAACATTATATCAAAGATAATAAAAAAATAATAAAAAAGTATAAATATTAAACAAAATTTACAAAAAAGGACAAAAAACTCTTTGAAAAGTTTATAAAGGTTTGAGGGGTGGGTAGGAATCTAGAGGTCAGTGTTTTCAGGAGTGACGGTCGTATATACAGAGAGGTCAAAGAGGCACCCCTAACCGGCCTCGAATGACCTAGACATTCTAACCAAATGAACCCAGACATCTCTGCTGATTTACTTAATTAATTAGTTATCCAATACATGGTTCCTTGCGGTATCCATACCCGCCTCCCAAATAATATATAATAATGTTGTTCGTTATGCAAAATTACCTGATTATTGATGAACAGAGTTGAACTAACGAAACTCTTAGATTTGAAATAAGCCGTCATTGAATTGGCTCGGACCAATAACGCTGCATTGGTACGGGCTTGTGAATAAAGAACTCATTAACTAATTAGCTATCTATTTAGTGTTAAAAAGTAAATGCGAACTGCTAATGCGTGTCTGGGTAAGTATTTCAATTCGATATTTATGAATATTTTTACGTAGCTGTTTGAGGTTCGATGTTTTAATTCATATCAATATATGGAAAAAAATAATTGCGTCAGTTAATTGACAGTAAAATAATGTTATTTCCAGATAAAAAAAATGCCGCCAGTTTTTAGGTACACTAGAATTCATAACCTCAAAACTTTACTCTAAACCATTCACAACCACGAGCAACGCTAGGTACACGTCAGCTAGTTATGTTTTAAACAAAAACTATTGAAACACAAATAAGCTACAAGTAGGTATTAAGCCTATCCATCAAAAAGTATACATAAGGAACAACTTAAAATTTAAAAAAATATGTCTCCGTCACATTCTATTTCCCAAAGGATGGGATTAGATTGACACGCGTTTGTTCGTTCAAGAAGACAAAAAAGAAGATAAGTAAAGTGCGGCTTTACTTGTTTGAATAGAGCCGTCCCTACCCACTCTTTCTGGTAAAACATTAGCGGGTGCCAACCTTCTTGATAAGGAATAAAAGTTAAGTAAAAGTTCCTTCAAAACGCAAACGCGCCATTGATAAGGAGCCAGAACAAAAGGAAGCCCCCTAAGCCGTAAATCGCGTGCTTTATTTTTATATATTTCAAATGAAGATGTATTCCGAGATTAGGTTATCCTGACACCCACTTTACTCATTGCTACGAGAAACGTTTTAGCCGGAGTCTAATTTGTATAGAATCACTTAATTTAGGCAGATTTATATAATCAATAGAAAACAAACAAATCTTCACGAATATTCTTTATAAGTCTTATTTATGTTTGTCCAACGCTCTAGCGATATTAAATAACGTTTTGAGAACTGAACGTAGTGAACTATACATTCTCTAATTTTAATTTATTTTATGTAAATTTTTGATAGTGTAATTTATTTTTATATTCTTGACTACCACGATTCTATAGTTATGCCAGTATCGTGGTAGTTGTACATATGTTATATTATTATGTAATTGTATAATGTTGTAATAATATTACGTACTAAACAAAAATTAAATAGTATTTAAAAAAATATATTTACATAAACCACACAGAGAAAGATGAAAATTGATTATTTATTAAGAATCTCTTCAAATTATTGGTAATCCGGTTAAAAACGGCATTTTAGGCCGTTTCCTGATGAATTTTGATATATCAGAACACGTGTTCATATGCATCTGCATTTGCCTTGTTAATATATAATGACGAAATGCTAAAATATTTGGATTTTTATAAAAACATATTCCGACATCGTTATAACATATTTGTACGGTACTAAAAAAAATATTAAAAGTACTATTAATTCACTCGTTAAGGGTCTGCTATCCTACTTTTAACTCGATTACTAATAAATTGAAAATATTCTCAATAAATCAACAATACTTATTTTCTCCGATCATAAAAAAAAAAATTAATCTTAATGATTAAAATAGATATTTTAAAGAAAACAGAAAAAAAATGTTTTACAAATATTTTACTAGTAAGGTTTTGCATGTATTTTAAATACATGAAAAAGTACACCTTCCTTTACCGAAATAAGTAACAGTCCTATTATATAGAGCGGTGAAGATCTGCCAAGAAATACCGACCAATATTAAAGAAGAGGAAAATGTTAATTAATGTTTTACAAAGTGGCGAAATTAATGTTTTGCATTTAGTTGCACATTTGCATTTCGTCTGTCTATAAATTTATTTGTGTGTTCCGGGTCCGGTCAATCCTGTCAAGATGGCGGCCATGATTGATATTAGCCTTTTATTTCACCAGAGCGAACTCTTGTGATCTGGCGCAAACAAATCGCATTATCGATTTGTCATCGCAAACGCTATTTCATTCGTTGATCTCATTGACCATTCATTGATCTACTAGTTATTCATTTATTATTTATTCAAGTCTTTAAGGCTTTTACATGTATAGATTGCCAAATATAAGTTGTTCAGAAGTACAATAAGTGAATAGTAGGTACATAACATAGTTATCATAGAGAGTTTTGCTGTACAAAGAAGTACGTTCATAGTCACGGGCTATATTACAATGCTAAAAAATCATCACTGATATTTACAGCATATCCTGGTCCGACTATCAGTCAAAAAACAGGCGGAGCAAAACTCAAAACCTGAAGCGACATAAAAAATTTAGGGCATGTCGTGATGCCTTGATGATGTAATGATAAAAATGATAGAACTCCAAAGAATAGTACTAAGCGTGCAAGCGAACATGTTCGCCAGGAGATCCAACAAGGGCAGTCCTCCAGTGAAAAAGCAAATATTCCAAAGATACAGCATGGGCTCTTACATTAGCAAACCATGGACAAGGTACACATAAGGCGCCATGAACACACTCCGACTACAGTATAACCATGCACACAGGGCGCTGTTCGGCCTCCCTTGGCTTTGCAGCGCCTCACAAGTGTTCGCAGAGGGAAGGGTGCATGGGTTTGCTGCCTTAATTAGCCACAGAATAGCCGGGACGAGTCATAAATTGAAAACATCTTCCGAGGAAAAATACATGCCGCCGGCGGGAATTGAACCCGCAGCCTTCCGATTGCCGGTCAAAAATTATTGCTTAAAAATAATGTTATCTTTTGTGCTATGCATAAAAAGACTTCGTCTCTTAAACATTAGTTTATCATTAAAAATAAAAATTAATCAATATATTAAGTAATATTAATTTAAATGTCTAACTTAAAAAAATGCTTCCTGAAAATAAGTCTTTTACAAAGTTTATTATTACGTATTATTCGTAATTCTTGAGTAATAATTTCCTAGAATAAAATATGAGTGGGAAAAATAAATCTTTTTGTCAATCTTAGAAGTCAAAAGTCTCTCAATGTGATAAGAAATACTTTACTAGTATTATATGTAATAAAGCAATCTCATGACTGGAAAAACTAAAAAAAAAATGTATTCTGAGATGAAACAAATTGAAAAGATGGAGTTTCGATTGTTAGTACCGTAACATTTTTTTACTATTTTTTTTAAAGACAGACAAGCATCCTCGGGTTACAAATAACCTGACTTGCAAATATTTTTTTTTTACAAAACATAATTTACATTATTTTTCAACATCCTTTTAATTAAAATCACGATGAAAGAGAAAGGGGCCTTTTTGGCTCGGAGCTATGTATGCCTTTATTTCAAAAAGTAACCTTACAATATTTGAAAATCTTCTACTACCACCACAGTCAGCGGAAAATGTTGCTTGTGTTGTGATGGAGGACTTGGCCAGCCGAGGAATTGAACACACTTCGCCTGGGTGGGACCCAAACGCGATGTCAACTCAGCCACCGACCGGTCGGTGAAGACATAATCTTATTTGTATTATTTACTGTAAATATTATTTAGGTCACCTGTTTTCATAACAATAAGTAAAATGTGTTTTTTACCTGACCTTTCTCCACTGATATTAGAATATATTTTTTAGTAAACCATGAAGACAACATTCACGCTCGCATCTACAGTAAAGAAGAAAATTATTTTTTCTTCTTATTAATCAAGCGCTGTACTTAACTTTAATAATAATATAATTAATTATACCATAAGATAGAGAAGTAAGAGGTGGTGGGGGGTTGGCGGAATGGGGTGCGGCAGGGGGAGGTACAGACAGTGAATGATCGTTCTCTATTAGGGCGGAGTCCAGAGTGATATTTTACTCAGTAGAATCCTTGGTTGAACCCAGCATGAACCATAGAGAAAACAGAACAGCAATGAACGCATTTAATTGAAACAAGTGCCAAGATGGCTATTTAAAAGTATTTTATCAGTTTATAGTCCAAATGGAGCAAAAGTCATTAATATATCAAAAAAACTGGAGAGGTTGCGTACTTTTGATCAGGCTATTATTCTTGCAAAGTGCACAGTAGTAATATATTTCCAAATATTCAGAGTGGGATTTGACCTTCCGCTAAAATGTTCCCCATCAGTTCCGGTCCATTGCCACTTTTCTCCAGTTCTCAGGCCTTTCCATCCTGCTCAAATCTTATTCCCGGCAACCAGTCTACATCTTCCACGGTCGGTCTCTTTGTTCACTTAGGGGGCACCTATTTGGTCTTGGTTTACGGTGTCTTTTGTTACCTGGTCTTCTTCTAACATAGCCAACCCATAAAGGTCTTTGAAACATACATGATCTCATGAATGTTTTGGGTACTATATTTAATGCACGCAAATGCATGATTCGTTTTAATTCTATAATTTTGTCTGTTATGTTATGTCACCGATTATCTTGTTTTTATGACTTGGCATAATACACAACCAAAAACAGACAATGAACTGTAAAAAGTTGGTTGATCATTAATCTTATATCCATTTCGGTGAGATTAAAAGTGGAACTGACAAATAAAACTCAAGAAAAACTCGTGTTAGTGGGTTTCTATATCCTATTGCTACTATATTTAACCGAACTATTTTCGGAAGTAACCCTCAATACAAACAACTAATTAAATAAATTTCACGCTCAGCATCAACTTTATTTTCAGTCATACGGTTATATTCTTAATTTATTGCATCGTGAAATATAGTTTAAAATATTATCCACGAGATGTTTAATTTTGCATTGTTGTATTATAATTCATATACGCATTGTACATTCAAAATAAAAGTGAACCCGATACCGATCCTCGAAGAACTCCAAATGGGATACAAAATGACATTTCAAATCAGAAAGAGGAGAGTATTTTATATTTGAAATCAATTGCAGTGTTCAATTCACGTCCTCCATAAATATTACAACACTGGTATCACGAAACTACTCACAACACGGACGCGTACCAGATCGTCCACATGAATGTTTTACGTCCGCGTGATTGCTATGTGTCGTCATTAATAACGCCGGAATCATCTCTGTTTGGGGTGAATTTTTGTACTGCGGCCAAATGGAATTCTCCAAATGAAACACGATCGATGATAATCACCATGACATATGTATATTCTGCGCACATTTATTAACTAATGTAGTAAATTACGTAATGCATTTTATTATCATGCGGCGTAGAATATAAATAATTAGTACTAGGTATGTAGTATCTATGCATGCTAATGTAACGTGTTTGTCAAGATAGAATTATTGAATTAAAATAAATTATAAATGGGCGTTGACCTTTAGGGGGCTAAAGTTAGGGGGCGCAAATAAAATTCTACTAGCCGAAGACTTAATTTGTTTAAAATGACTGTGCTGTGCATGACTGTTAAGGATATAGGTTTTGCGTGTATGTGAGTGTGATACTAATTAAATTAGTTTGATACCTTCCCTCCTGCTTGGATGCGTTAAGTAGATGCTTTTCACAATCTTGTATAGAACTATTTTTTTATAATATATTCTTATTTTGGCTAAAAATAAATATGAATATTGTTTTAATTTAGTTGGTACCTACCATAGAAAAAATTTTATTAGGAAAATAATTTACCTCAGGACCTATGTCATCCTTGAAGATGCTGTGTGAAGAGTCTTTTTTGAAAGAAAGTAAATGGTATGAAGGCTGGGAAGGTATCCAATAGCGACGGACGTATGGATATATCCCTCCCATTACAGCGCAAGGCGATAGGTCGAGAGACCACGTGGAGAGGTCAAGGGGTCTACCCAAACCAGCTTCTCCCGACATGGCCGGCACGCAGCTGGTTGGCAGGTGCGTCCTGAACACACATCACTCGATGAACCCAGGCACTCCTGCTTAATCACCAAACGTAGCGAACCACAGGGGGTGACTTATGGCAGAGGTGTTGATTTTACAATAAATGGTTCCAGGGCGGCGGTACCCAAAACCGCCTCCCAAATTTTTGATCGATATTTTGTAATTTTTAACTTTTTGTTTAGCACTTATGGCCAGTAGGTAGCTAGCAGAAAATCCAGTGAAATAGTGGCAATATCTACAAATTTAGCCGCTACAAGGAGTGTAGCAAATAAATTGAATTTATTTTGTACTTGGTGGCGGTGTTTTGCGTTTTTTTAATTGTATTTTGATTAATATTGATAAAAAATTAAAAAATGGTTCAAGAAGTAGGTTCCGTGGTTCAGTTTATGTACAAACAACAAAAACACTCCCACGTCATTTATCAAGATGCCAAAAAATGTTGACAGGTGAAATGAAATGAAAATGGTGAAATGATTTCGTTAAACCCTAGCAAATAAAATGTTCTTAATTACCTAAAACGTTGATTACACCATGAAAAGAGAAATATAAACATTTTAAAGTTAATTCAGCAAAGCTGTGTTTGTTCCATGTAGAATTTTGTGTTCATGTTGAAGTTATAAATCATCGTCAATTACGATGTTCAAAACGCGTGTTATTTTTATGGGGTTCCTCACAAGAGCGCCCCCATAGCGCCTCTATATGTACATTGTAAAGGCAGCGGAGCTATGTAGCCACCTTGTTTTGCAGCCTTGTGAGGCGGGTTAAGGTAAGGGATTAGAGAGGCCCAGATTATATGAAGCAGGAAAAACCGAATTTTGTGAGTTTTCAATTATCGAACATATTAAATTTATTGGTACATATATTGTGTTATTATGAAGAAACCTTTCAGATATTCAAACGACGCTCTCTTCAAGGAATTTAATGAAGATACAAAATGTCCGACAGTGGTATATAAAAAAAAAAGTATTCCATGTTCATAAATATAAAAACAGCCGAGCACAAACATCAAACAAGAAGTAAAGGAAGAAATGACCTTTCCGTTCCAACAAGCAACAGAGCGGCTAAAACTATTCTCAAATCTCGGTCCTCAAATTTATAACAAAATCTCCTCACAGCTGAAACTGTGTGAATTGTCATCCTTTGGTCCAAAAATAACAAAATGTTTAGTAGATCTAGGCACGAGTGAGTCCGAAATATTACTAAAAAATGTAATCTGATAATTATTTATCACGAACGCCTAGTTTTATCTTCACTTTTACACCCTTATTTTCTTTATTCTTCAATTCTGTATTCCGCTAGGATAATTTGAGACCTGTGGACCATTTGACTGTCCTAAAACGGGAAACCTTACTATTTGGACAGTCAAAAGCTTCCTTGCATATAATGTAATGAAAATCTTAAAAAATAAATAAATAACATAAATATATTATTAAGATATTTTTTTAAATTTTAATTAATCCTTTTGTAAGATTTATCAAAATTGTATAAGTATTTTATTATTTTCTTAAACCATCAAAGACAGAGTTAATTGCCAGTTTAATATTTATTTAAAAGCATGAGCATAAAAACAAGTAAGGTCGTACGTGGGATATCTATTTTTTTTTCGACTTCTTTAATTTATTCGTAAAATTATTAAAAAAATCCAAAATTTATTACAGAAAAGCAAGGCACACAACACATGCCTTTAATAGTAGCATGTTGCAAAAGGAATGTATGGGAAACGTCAGAAGTTTGAGATATAATTAATATCACTAGCAAACCAAATGTAAATATCGATAAATTTTTTAAATTTCCCTAAAATGATTTCAAGCATGGTAGTCTCTCTTCGGAGCGATACTTGGGTATGTTCTAAGGTGTCAGATGAATGTAATAAAATACATTTTTTTCGGTCTCATTTTATGTGATTTTTTACCGACCTAATGCTTTGGTCGTTTGTTTAAATGTTTTTTTACTTATGTTTTCTATTTGAACTCCATTTAGATTGGTAGCTGATATGACTTAATCCCGTATCTACAAAAACATTATATTTTCTCACGAGGTGAAAACCCACCTCTAAAACTTTTTTCAAGAAATTTCTATTTTTTTATTTTGTTAACGAATCATTTAAATACAAAAATGTTTAGTTATTTAAAAGAGGGATTTTTTCATTTGATTTGAAAACGCATTTATGTAGATACGAGATTTAGTCAGAACAGCGATGAATTGTAAAAAAAAACTTAGATTCAAAACAGATAAATGCGTATTTATTTTATACCTTAGAATCTCACATAAAAACAAACATCTTAAAGAAAATGTCTAGACTCCTTCTTGACTTGAAAAACAGATTAGAAAATCTTTTATCACTGAAAACATCAATAGGTATCTCTTATAAAAATGAAAATGTCGAAATGTACTTTCAAATGAAAAAAAATGCGTTAATATTTTATTTATTTGAATTTTGTGATATTTTCAAAGGTTAAGTACTTCAGACTAAAACACTTTTCGTGAAAGTTTTCATACTTCTAACAGATTTTTGATTTGGTTATCTTGATTTTGAGATAAGGACGATGCTCATTCATTTAAATTTTCTTAACGACTCTTTTTGAAAATCCTACAAAAACTGTTTTTAAAGGAAAGGAAGTATTAACAAGAACTTAAAAATAAGTTTTCGAGTATTTATAAAACAATAGAATAGTGAAACAAAGTTAAATAATGTAATAATGAAGAAAACTAAGCATATTTTTAAAAATAAAAACCTTCCAAAGTTCAAAGCATACAAACCAATTCATAAAATAAAATATGGGATGTTCATTTTGATCTTAGAATTAGTAAAACTGTGTACGTTGACGAATAAATCCGATGGTAAATACTCTGTATCGCCCTGTATGTAGCCCGTATACTTTCGAGTAGTTATGGTAAAAGAACAAAATGTATAATTGAAACGCTGTTTAAATTGGCTAGAGCCGTATTTGGTGACGCAATCTAAACATCCAAGTACTTTACCACCTTCCCCTTCCCATCTCCTTCCTCTTTTCAGTCAAATTAACATCACAACCCCAACATATTCCAATAATTGATGGCACAGTCCCTCTTGTTCCGGGTACTACGGGATGTAGGAATAACATAAATAAATTTAAATTGTCCATAAATAGAAAAATGTTGGTATTACCTTTACCATTCAAAGTAATATATTTTATAATTATATCATTACCTCTCGGTCATGTGCACAATAACACTTGCTCCGTGCAATTCTCAACTCTAAAAATCAAAATAGCGTTTTTCATTAAGAAAATAAGTGCTCAATCGACGTAGAAAGTCAAGGACTTTCCGCCAATATATCAGTTTCATAATATTAAAACTTAAAATCAACGTAATTATATGGTTTAGTGTTTTCGAAAGTGACAGTTCGGCCCGGTCCAAAGGACCCGGTCTTTAAGTTAGTGTTTTAGTACTTAAGTCAGTTCTAATCTAGTAAATAAGAGACCACCCAGACGTTAAAAAACATTTCCCATCGAGTGATATCTGGCACGGTCAATTCAGCATAGTTTTAGATTCCTTTTTTGTGTTAATTTTGACGTTTATGTTTGCGGTAGTTTTGACAGTTGACGTTTTTTTTCGCGGCTGTTCCGAGTGAAGTTTATAATATTATTAACTAGTGCTTAGTAGAGGATAATAGTTATATTTTACAGAGTGAACAATAACGCAGAGAAGACCACTCCAGAATTACCTTCCATCATCTATGGATCAACCGGACGATAACGTACGCCGAAGGAAGAAGAGAGGCGGCGCCCCCCCGCACTCTCCCACAAACGCCGCCGCCGAGATCCCGGGCACCAGCTGCAGCAGTCCCAGGCTAGAACTAGGTGATATTTCAGACGAGGATTTGGACAATTCTGAAAAATACTTTAGATTTGGGAAAGAAGCTCTAAGCGATGTCCAGATGGCGCTGGAGGAATTGCAGGACACTTTAGCTGAAAAGCAATGTAAGGTAAGCAAAGAGCAGCAACTAAAGATTGCCAGAAACGTAACTTACGTAATTGGTGCTGTATCACAACTTACATTGGACAGAGAAAAACTGAGAGCTGATCTGACTACTGCCCAGGCTGGTTTGAAAGTTCCAGGCGGAAAAACGTTCGGTTGAGGACTGCAACCGTCACCTCGCGGAGAAAATTCAGCAGCTAGAGGCGGACCTAGGACCTGTGATGCGACGTGTCGCTGAAGCTACTGAGGCGACCATGTCATTTGTGGACATCACCAAAATAAAAACTAAAGATGCGATTCCATTGCCGATCACTCGTACAAGACAAGCAGTAGGATCTACAAAGCCTGCTATATGCGTTTTTCCTAAGCTGGATAGCATTAAAGACAGCGAGGAAACAAAACAAAATGTAAGAAAAACTTTAAAGCCTTCAGCTTTAGGTGTCCGAGTAACCGGCATGAGAAACATACGAAATAAGGGAAAGCGATTCATACTGCCAGTGTTGAAGACCAACAAAAAATATTAATTGCGCTCAATAATACGAATTCAAGTACTTTAAGCGCACGACTACCAGCAAAAAGACATCCCAAGGTAATATTTTTCAATGTACCTAGAGAGCTATCCGATGAGAGCTTCCTGAATAGCGCTTTAGCTGGAATTCCAAACATGTAGCAAATGGACACTGGAGAGATGATTTCGAATTGCCGACTCAGCCATTTGGCTGGCGCTCGATCTGGCTCAACCTGTCATCGAGTGTATGAGGTTCCGGCTAAGCTACGTCATCTGTTAGTAGAACAGGAACGGGTATTCGTGGATTGGACGGTGTGCCGTGTACGAGATTTTATAGGGCTTACTGTGTGCTCTAATTGCCAGATGACTGGACATTCATTCAAATTTTGTAAGGAAAAACCAAGATGCAAAAAACCTGCGCCAAGGAAGGACACGGACGTGAATCGTGCCCAAGCGCTGAAGCCAAGCCGGTATGTGCAACATGCACGAGGTTCGGTAAGGCCGCGGACCACCCGACGGGAGACAAAGAATGCCCAGCTTATCAAGCAGCACTATCCAGGGACTTGGCAACCATCGACTATGGATTTAAATAATTATATAGAAGATGACTGTGAAGTGGACTTTATAAGAACAAACAATTTGAATCAATGGGTAAAAATGAAACGTAAAAGTGAGATAGGAGATTTAATTTGCATCCAAGTTAATATTAGATCAATATGTAAATATTGGGATGTATTACATGTATACTTAAATAGTTTCTGGGAGTTTGTAGACATTTTAATGCTATGCGAAACTTTCATACAAACTGACCTTATTGATTTATATGAGATACCGGGCTACACATGCTATAACTACTGCCGCACTAACAAGTCAGGTGGGGGCATTCTACTATATATTCGGAATAATATTGTATTCAAACAAAAACAATTCGAATCGTTTTATTTTCAAAATGTATTCGGTGTAATTACTCTTCCAAATAAAAAACATATTAGTATTTTAGCAATATATCGACCGCCGAATCTTAGCAAACAATCATTTATTGGGGAAATAACATCTGTTTTGACAAGTTTCATAGATCCTCTCGATAATGTTTTGTTCTTTGGGGATGTTAATCTAAATTTGATGAATTACCAAAATCCTGGTGTAATCTCATATGAAAATATTCTAGCTAGCAATTACTTAATCAAATGTATAGACGGCGTGACTAGAGAAGCAATTGTAGACGGACGCGTTACACGCTTATGCATCGATCACATTTATGTTAGGTACAATAACGGGCATAAACAAGTGGACGCGTCATCAGCGTGCGTATGCGAGATTGCTATAGCAGATCATTACATCGTCGCAGTTAATATTAAATATGACGAGCAAAAGGAACCTTTAAACATTGCGAAAGAGATTATTGTTTCGTCCCAAAAATGTATAGACAGCCAAATACATTAAATAAATTGGAATTCCTTACTTAATGAATAAGACAGTATTTCACTGTATCAAAAAATTAAGAACAATTTTATTAACCTATACGAAAGATGCACAGTATCATTCCTGAAAAAACCGAATAAAAGACCAAGCAGGATCAAAAATTGGATAACTACTGATATTTTAGAAAAAATTAAAAAAAGTGATTTGCTATTTCGAAGGTGGAAGAATTCACCAACCAATAAAAATTACGAAAATGAATACAAGGCCTTTCGAAATAATGTTACCAAACTAATTACTAAAGAAAAATTATATTTTTTTAAAGATATATTTAAAACATGTTTCAATAATACTAAAAAAACGTGGGATGAGATAAATAAAATTTTAGGAAAAAAAACTAAAAGCAATTGTGATGAAGTCATCTCGCGATATGTGATAAAAGATCAGACAGTGGAAAGTGTAACTAACCAATTTGTAAATTATTTTTCAGATACTATATGTCATCTGTTGCACAAGTGTGATTTTAAAGCATCTAATATTGATTCAGTAGAATTACCTCATAGTATGTACCTACCTAAAGCAACTATCACGGAGATAACAAATATTGTTAAAAAAATTAAAAACTCAAAATCTGCTGCAATAATAAGAATGCATGACATAAAAAGACATATAAATATTTTAGCCCCAATTATTACGCACTTAGTAAATAGACTTATTACTCAAGCAGAAATTTACCTGATGATCTAAAGTGTGCTATAATTAGACCTATTTACAAAGGTGGAGTACACTCAGAGATAGGAAACTATCGACCTATCAGTATCGTGCCTGCACTTGAAAAAATCTTTGAAAAATATATTTCTTTAAAATTAAACAAATACTTACAGAAATTTTCCATTATAGAAAAAAATCAATATGGCTTTCAAAAGAAAAAGAGTCCTGAAATATTATTACAGGATTTCTCGAAATATGTAAATAATGAATTAAATAAAAAAATGCATGTTTTAGTATTATTTATCGATAATTCCAAGGCGTTTGACACAATTAATCCGCAAAAATTATTAAATATTCTAGAAGCAATAGGAATCAGAGGAAATCTACTAAATTTTTTTAAAAATTATCTATCTAATAGACATATCTGTGTAAAAATATTTGAAAAACTGAGTGGGAAAAATAATATGTACGCCGGTGTCCCGCAGGGGTCAATTTTGGGACCCACCCTTTATATAATATTTGTATCAATAATGAGTAAACTATTCTCACATGTTAAACACTTTGTATATGCTGACGACACGGCACTGGTCATATCGGATAAACAATTATATACTGCGATTAAATATATGCAAGAAGACTTTATATCTCTGATTAAATGGTGTCATAACGTAGGATTAATTATAAATACAAAAAAAAACCAAACTGATGCACATAAGATCTCCACATGCAAAAGTTTCCATCATGCCTGAAATAATTTCTCATAACTTTACCTGCATCCATCAAAATATTGTGCAGCCCTGCTCATGCGAAACGATTGAGCTAGCAAACGAATACGTTTATTTGGGCGTGACTGTTGATTGCTACTTTAAATTGGACATACAAATACACAAAATTTGTAAACGGCTGCGGGCGATAGTGGGTAGAATATACAAATTGAAGTGTTTCGTTCCTGTGAATACCTTAAGAATTATTTACATGTCACTCGCGGAATCAACTTTAAGATATGGAATAACCACTTGGGGACATTCTTGCAAAACAAATTTAAATTACGCACAATCAATACAAAATTCTATCGTTAAATTACTAGTTAAAAAAAATATTTTTTCGCAGAGACGAAACATTTCACTTTTGTATCAAAATTTAACAGTTTTGCCGGTGCAGGCCTTATTGTGGTATAAAATATTGATTCAGCACATATCTGACTCTGAGTATAAGAGGAAAGTTGAACATGGGCACAATACTAGGTTCACAAAGAATGAAGGCATGCTTGTACCTAAACATAATAATAAATACGGACAGCGAACCCTTGAGTATAATGTGCCTAAAATATATAATATGCTACCTGGTAATATTAAGAAATGCGAATTTCCAAATAGAGTCAGATATTTGCTGAAAACATGGCTACTAGGTAGAAATAATTTGTATTAGGCGATTTAATGTGTAAGTTTATTGTTATTGTATAAATTAAGGTCTAAGTTGTAATCTGTAAAATTTGTAATAAAAATCCTGTTTGACAAACTACTTAACTGTAGTTTAACGGGATATATATGAAATAAAAAAAATAAAAAATGAAAAAATACACACTAATAAAAATAACACTACCTATTTTAAAAAAAAAAAAAAAAAAAATGTGCTTACAAAAAATAACGGTTGAACAAAATTCAAGGTTTACACCAATCAACAATATTAAAGCTATAGAAAAAGACCCGCCTAGTAATCAAACAATAAAATAACAAAAAGTCAATTAATTTTATTTTTGTTGAAGAGGTAAACTGTAACATGTATGAAAATATGTCGTTACAAAACTTTCAGTGATAAAATTCAGTGCTTAATAGAATATCTAGCGTAATTCAAAGAAGTGAACAGAGAATTTTATTAGCGTTAGTGGGAACTACAGTAATCAGTAAATAAATAACAAAAAGGAAATGCATGAATATTTATTTGATACAAAAATCCTTATTTTTGTATCCATCGGTGTTCTAAATATGCTCATATGAAAATGAACACGAACGAGAATATCATTATTTTATTTCCTCTTCACAACAACCATAAACTTCTAATTTATTATTATAAATGTTTTTATGCGTAATAATGTACTGGGTGATGGACATAACACGATCTAATTAATTAATCACGAGTTTGGGCATGTAAACTGAAATATTACACTTAATTCTTTTCATATACCTGGCAAACCAACATCGAAGCAATATCTACTGTTTTATTGTGACAACTTCAACACGGGATTGTATAATCCCGTTCGCCGAATACAAAATTTGGGTAGTGAATATAAAGATGTTGTCGACATATTTAACACATAAATCACTAAATATAAACGTATCTTAGATGTTATTTGTTTTTAAAAAACATGTAAAAGCCTAGCTAGGCGTGAAACAAACAAAAAAAGTTTAGTCTTGGAATTTCAAAGGATGTGTCAAAAATATTGCTTGTCAAAACAAAGTATTTTTTTATATTATATATAATAAATTAAATTTATAACATCATATTTTATTAAACTGGGGATCAAAGGGTGAGATTTAACTAGGTTTTTGTATTCGATGCGTTTATTCACAAATTGTGTGACGGGTCGTATTGGAAGAGGTTAGTTTAAGGATATTTTTTTTACCTTTCTAGCTGGATTCTTTCAAACCATTGCCTTGCAATGCATTGGAAGGGACAGATTCATACGTCTATCACTCCTGGACATTAACCCACATATTCCTACCAACTCCTAGTATACCATTTTCCTTCCCAGAACTTCCTTTCCCTCATTTCCCTAAAAAAGCTTTCCACAAAGCATCTCCAAAGATGATAAAGCCTCGGAAGAAAAATATTTTCCTGAGGGCCTTCCGCTTGGAGTTAACTTAAAAATTAAAAATGTTATTTTAAATAAAACTAACGAAAGAGAGAGAGAGCCATGGAAATTGTTAGAATTTTTTTTCTTTTACCGTTATTTTACGTATTGTTTTGCAGTAACTATTCCTCTTGTACGTAGTATTTATTCAGATCGGAACCAAACAGTTTAACGGCGCAGCGACACAGAAACAGGATTGCCTCGCCAAGGAGGGATATATAAATTTATTGGTAATTCCTACATATATCGTCATCGCAGCAGACTTTATGCAGATCCAATAAACCTAATGCTTTTGGGCACGTCTCGCGCCACTGGCAGTACTGGAAGTAGCTTCCCCGGAATGCTCAACATGTTCATACTAGTTTTTATGGCGTAATAAGTAATGAGGTTTGTAATAATGTTTCGGTTTTCTAGGGAAAATGTTTCATTGCTTCCTTCGGCGATGTGGCCGAAGATAGTTCAATTTTATTTTTCGACTGGTGAAGTAGGCTATTTTCATTATTTATTCTCGAAAACAATTAAAATAATGAAGGTATTTTTATGTTGACAAATGAACTATCTATAACGACTTAAAATGTACCGTTTTCGATTTATCGCCAAAATTTTCTCATTTTTATTCGTGTATTCGGCGGCGTCGATGTTACGCCGGCATTTTCTGTCATAATGACGTTGTAGCCAGTTGGAACCGTTTCGGAATGTGCGGTTTTATATCGTTCTTAAAATATACAAAAAAAAAATAAAAATTCACATTTTTAATACGATTATCATTATAATAATAATCAAAGAAGGCCTTTAAATTGCTCACAACCAAGTCGTTTACAAGTGCGGCATCTTTGAAATGTATTTTTTTCTATTCGTAAATAAAGAATTTATCATAAGTTTTATTAGACTCCAGTAATGTGTTGTAAATATTTGTGTTGATATTTTGTAATATATTATCACATATAAATAAATAAAATATATTATGATTATAACCTTTTTTGGCATCGAGTATCAAACGATTCTTCTAAGAAGTACTTACATTTGAACTTCCTTTATTAAATATTTACGCCGAGAGGAAAATTGAATGCCTTTAATTTAACCGTTTGCGAGTTTATTTAACAGTGGGCAAAAAAGTCATGTTTCAAAACATATGTTTTAACCATCGGTTTTAAAACATTATTTTTAGTAAATTGTGGAATACACAAAGTTTGTTATTTTCTTTAATGACCACATAAAGTAAATAAATTGCAATTTATTATTAAAGATGTGAAAAAAAATACATCAAATAAAAAAAATTTAAAAAGTATAACTTTAGAATAAGAATCGAAAATATTTAACTAATGTGCTTTATTTTTATTTATATTAATATCTAAACCAATTTAACGATGTGTTTACCTACAGCAACTGTATATTTTTAGACGTTTTAATGTAAAATATACACAAAAATCGTAATGAAGGAAAATTCAAATACTTTTTTTTTGTATTTTTTCAGGATTATACGCATTAAATCTTTTTTTTCCAATTAACAAGCACAACAATCATAAACGTAATTGAAGCCTTTGTAAAATTCTTTCAAAACACGATGTACTTTAATTGCCCTTTTTATAATAAGCAGTTGTTTGAACAATGAAATGAAATTCCATGTAGGGATGGACCAACACCAGATTGCCAATCAATTTCTTTATTTCGATGGCAGCTACTTTTTTAGGTTCAGTTTTGACCCTCTAAGTCACTAAAACCTGATATTATTTTTTAAATAACGCCATTTTCACGAGTGAATTAAAATCTTACTGAAAAAAAACTCGTCATTCAAAAGTTTGAAAAAATTGAATCTGAAAAATATAATCTACCTGCATATTATTCTTCTAAGAATAAACTATTCTACCATTGAAGATATAATACCAACAAATCTCAAGTAAACATGAAAAAGAACCTCACAGGATATAACGTTCTCAAATAGGAATTGATGATAGTAAAAATCTCTCAGTTGAGACCGTTATCTTTTTATTTTCTGTGTCTTGTTCTGTTTCATGTTTCATATAGATTTGTAAGTATTATTTTCTTTTTCGATGATATATTACGTTGGTGGGTATGACGTTCAAAAGTTGAAGAAAATTTGTTATCCAATAAAAATAAACTACATGTTTATGCAAATTAAAAAAAAAAGGTATTTTATAAAATAAAACGTTTTTATTTTATTCAATTACACGTATGGCCTACGTTATCCAATTCATTTACACGTATGGCCTACGTTATCCAATTCATTAACGTATTGCCTACGTTATTTTATTCATTTACACGTATGACCTCCGTTGTTTTTCTACCATCGTAATATTTACGTCTATATTGAAGCGGATTTGTTGATCAAAAGAAACACTACATTTTTTAAAATTACTTAAATATCTTAAAACCCTTGTTAAAACATTTATTTTAGCTTGCGAACAATTATTAATGCATAATGATTTGTTCAAACTTATTTTCTTTCGATTGGCTACAAATTAGTAGGTATTTCATACAAATAATACAGAAGTTTAATAAATTTATGCTGTCACTAATTAGATTATTACATGCAAGTTCAACGTTGGTGTAGTAAAAGCGGCATTGAGCCTGTTTTAAGACCATTTTAATAAAACACACACAATGGAAAAAAGTTTACACTGTTTTGACCTTACGTGCCACGTAATATTTACACAACGTTTATAAGTAAAGCGGGTAATTCTTTAAACGTCATTGGTCCCGATACTTATATATTAAAAAATAAGCGATTTATTTTCCACGGGTTCAAAGGCATATCTCACACGGCAAAAACCATTCGAATTTTGAGCGCATTTTCATGTATCTATCGATAAAATCTAAAAGTAGTAGGTATTATTGTATTATTATTAAGTAGTATATATTGGTATGCAACTCGCAAGAGGCATAAAAATATGAGCGATTCTCACAGAAAATAATGATGTATCATTTTATATTTTTATCAGCAAAATAATTAATTTGGATTCCAGGGAGTTAAGACGTTAAAATAAAATAGTGAAAAGAATCATAAATAGTAGCTACCAACCCCTGCGTAGAAAATCCCTCGAGCAATTTCGGTATCGGCGCGACGTCTGCGGGAACACTACCCTAAAGATCACAAACATTATTGCTTGGGATGCAGCACAGCTGTGAATAAAGTACAAAGATTAGTTGATAATTTTATATGGCTGAAGCGGTTCTACAACAAAGCAGCAAAGATCACTGAGGAAAACTGAAAAAAAGTAAAAACTGAAAGTGAAGAAAAACAACGTTACTTAAGTTTAACTAACCTAAACTAAGCTATTATTGTAAAATGTTCTGTTTTTTTAGAGTTCTGTTTTATCCGGTTACCAGTTAAAACAAATTATTCACTAATTAGCCATTTTATTCTAATACTTAATGTATACATTATATTAATCTGATTTTAACATTGTCCTTTCAATTTTTCCTATCCTATTTTACCTACAAGTACCTATTATTTGACTATACCCACATGTGTGTGTGACATTTTACAACAATAAAAGCGATTGTCGAACCAGTTTAATGGTGTAGCCTGTTTGATAAACATCTATTTGTTGTCAGTGCAGTTATTAATATCAACTCAGGGTAGAAGGCCTGTGCAGTGAACATATTCGGTTCCCTCAGTGTGTTTTATATCCAACCTAGATGTTATGGAAGCTTGTGCGTTAAATCATATATCCTGTGAGTGAAATCATACCATCATCATATTTGAAGAACATCAAAGGGAATCACTGATTAAAGAAAGTCAAAAGTAAAGCAACTACATCCCTTAATATCCTGTATTCATTCTGTTCACTCAGGCAGAATGCGACGTTCGGTAAAACCCGTCCATTTTTCAAGAGTTTTTACGAGGAGATTTCGTGAAACTAATCTTCGTATTTTCTTGAAGCATTTGCAACTCCATTGTCCCTAGACGTATTTTCTTATATTTTCCGACGCCTCCCGAAATCATCTGTTCTCCCATTGTGTATATTTTCTAGGCGTTCCGCAGTTCTACGCTCCCGTAATGGGAATGAAAACAAATGGATTCGCGTGAATTCGCTGTAGTAATGCAAAAAGGCGTTATCGTGACTTGTGACAGGGTTATCCTATTGCAATTTTTAAATGCCTGCGCAATGTACACAATGCATACCAGGGATTGTTTAGTAGAAAGTCAGAAGATCTAATTTGTATTTTTCTTTTAATCTTTAACGTTTCGAAATTTTTTTAAATCAAACTTTTACTAAGCATTTTTAAGAACTTCCTGACTAAAATAATTGAGAGTAATGAAGTAGTTTTAGAGCATTATATTTCAACAATCAATAAATAAATATTTTAAAATTTTATATAAATCAAATTTATTAATGTTATTATTATGTTAAACTGTGGTTGTATGATGTATGATTCTATTTACCCCCGCTCAATTTAATTTTTTATTATGCCTAAAATGATTAATTGAGAAAGTAATTGTGAAAGTAATAGATCCTCTATTCTGCAGGGTATTTTGAAATTTGCTATCCACAGTCGTCTCGATATGGCCTACTCACAGTTTGACAATGGTATTGAACGCCGAAATAGCTATCGAAATAATAAAACTATAATACTTGCAGAACTTAATAAAAGCATTATCAAATTTAATTTACAGTAAAATGAATATATAGAGTTCAACGAATTAAATACAAAAAATTAACTAACATATGTGGTCAAAAAAATATGTGAATATTTTGTTAACAATTTTCCTATCTGTCAAAAATAATATATTTATCAACTTCTAACGATTTTCACAAATATTTTTTTCAAATTCCTTTCAATAAAAGGGGTTTTTGATACATTTCTAGCACCCTGGCATGTCGAACTGTCGTCACATCTATATCTTTATATACACGTACCTACATTATACAACACGCCTGATTTGCTAAAATCAATGATGCTTTGTATTGAGTTCATGTGAAGATTGTAATTCAAATAGAAGGACTCTAGTTCACCAATTCCCAGTACTCCAATAATTACGCATTGAAATACGAAGGCTGTGTATTTAACTGGGTAGATTGTTTTAATAGACCCACGACCTCACTGGTTATACTTAGGGATGACCTTAAAAACCAAATATTCATGTCTTCAATGTAAACTGTAAGTACTCTTAATGACATAGGTACGAGTTATGTAATAATATTTTGGTTGCGAACCAATATAACCTCATTCATTTGCAATTGTAATGAAGATTAATCATCTACGCATGCTAAATCAGGAATAGTACCAAATATATTAATTCAACCGTTTGTATAAAGAAACTTTGTCTAAATATCATTTTTATTTTCTGTGTTTCATTTCTAAATACTATAAAATAAAGTCGCTATCCGCGTCTGTGTTTGTGCATTTAGTTCTTTTAAACTACGCAACGGATTTGTAGGATTGATAGAATTTTTACTATCATTTGGAGAATTTGGGAAGGTTTATAAATATAATACATCCATATTATACTTTTAGAAAGTAAATAAAAGTCAATGTTTTGTAAACAAGTCGTAAAAAATGTTTATTGGCGCTTTCATTGCTAACACTGGCTAACTCTTATGAGATAAATTAAAATAATGTGGTACAGAATTTTATATATTAAAAAGGCCTATATATTAAAAAGGCCTATATATTAAAAAGGCCTATATATTAAAAAGGCCTATATATTAAAAAGGCCTATATATTAAAAAGGCCTATATATTAAAAAGGCCTATATTCTAAAGATAATTCCCAGCAACGCCGGATACAAGTCAGCTAGTTACGCATAATGCGTTAATTTAACAGATTTTCCAAGAAAATTTGCTCAAAGTCTAGTAGGTACTATAATTAATTTAATTAGTACTCTTAAGGAGAATTTAGCCATCATCTCGATAATTATTCGCTGTAATAAATCCTCCCAATAGGTAGAAAACTCGGCTAACTTTTCAGACATAATATAATATATAGCCACTATTCACAAGTTTGATCACCGAATAACTCGAGTATATAATTTAAAAAATATATATATATATAATAAAATCGCTATCTGCGTCTGTGAGATGTTTTCCGGAAGGTTTATATTTATACATAATACAAGTTTATTATAATTATAGAAAGTAGAGAATAGTTGATCTTTTGTAATACCTTATGAGATACATCAAAATAATGTACTACGCATTTGTATATCTTAAAAAGGCCTACAGAAAAGTAAAAAATAGTAAATGTCTATCTCCTAAGAATAACCTTTAACAACGCCGGTTAAACGTCAGCTAGAAATAAATTAAATTAATCTTTAAATCAGAAATATACATTCACAAATATGGAAAGTATCTAAATCTTATCGAGAGATTGGTAAAATATCTCCTTAGTAGTATTGGAATATATGTTTTAAAATATTAAAATATTTTTGAGTGTTAGCTTCACATTAATATAATAAAACACCTAAAATGTTAAAAAATATATTTTATTTATTTTTTAAAATAACTTAATTAGTACAACCTCAAATTGTAATATTTAATTATTGAAGACAATATTAGCGTTAATAATATTATTTTTAATAATTTAATATAATTCATATGTATGTGAAAACCCTTTTAGTTAAGAAGTAAATGTTTTATCGGTTAAACCTATATGATAATTAACAACACTTAAATCTGGAAAACTTCAAAGCATCAATTCTTAAAAAATAAAACTTTTAGGTACAGGTGTGAAAATTCCATGAAAAAAAATTTATAAGAATTCCTTTTTTTCTGATATACTAGACTAAAATACCTATAATATTTTATAAAATACGTTACATATAAATGTTACTCATATTTTTTTTAAAATCATTGAAAAAATGCAATTTATTAAAAATGGTTAGGTAGCACTGCTAAACAATTTTGTGAGTAAATAAAATTTCTATAAGTAAAAAAGATCGAAATGTAAATAAAAACATTTGTGAAGATTATTTGAGGTCTTCAGATAAATTGAATGCATGAATAATGCATTGTGTCGAGTGTGAAAATGAAAGAACAGAACCGCTGGTAGATTGGCGCATCGCTCCCTCATGATTGCTTGTTACCGTCTTGCCTGGGGCCTCTCATCCCTTGTCTTCCCTTTCCTTCACTTCTTCAACTCCTCCATTCTCCCCTTCTATATCTGCTTCATCTCATATCTTCCTAGAAGCCTTTTGTTATCTAGCCTCCCTGCAGCATCGCTAAGTTTGTGTTGCCTTTTCCCATGGGTCTAATATTTTCGTTTATTTTTCATTTTTTATAGAGGCCGAAGTTATAAAGGGAGTCACGGTAAATATAACACGGACAAGTGAAGTAAGAACAATTTAGATTTGATATGGTATCTATATGGGCCATTCTTTTCCGCCGATAGGCGAATTGAATTTGAGATTTGGGAAAGCAGCGTTAAGGAAAACTGTTAAGTTTATCTTTTTCAAACAAAAAGGGAAGTAAAATGAATGTGTCGCCGATAAAACTGGCAAAAAATATTAATATTAGCTTACATTTGCAGCTAATTCTATCAGTAGATTTGTAATGTTGATAAAATAATTAAATTAAATGTTTATAAAATGGAATGCAGAAATGCGGCAGGTCTGAAGGTTCGGGAGATAGCTTAGTTGCTAGAGTAAACGCCGGAATAGCAAATGGTCTTTAATTAAAATTCCGATTGCACCCACGAACTTATTTGTTTTGTGATTTTTACTAACATTATTCCAATGTTTTGTATAATTATGAAAAGCTTACTCTCTGTCAAGCTGCAGAAGGGCGATGTCGTTATACACGTGTGAGTAAGTACGGTTGTATAGTGGGTGGGCGTGTATTTTTATCACATCGTATATAGCGTTAGGGTTGTACTCAGGTGTAAAGTTCCCCCCAATCCGACGAACTTGACCTTCTCTGAGCTGAAACAAAAGTAGTGCAGGTTTAATTAACATTGCCATGTGCATCTTAAGTAGGTCTAATTGTCTAATACGCCATCTGAGATTCACCAGCATAATATATTTGTTATGGTTTTATATTTCAAAGGAAAACCGCTATGTTAAAAACAGTTCAACCCTGGCAATTGGAACAGTAAAATTGGTGAAGATGTCTCGTTTGTCACACTTGTTTTCCACAATATGAAATCGTTTGGTAAAATTTTTTAACTTAAAAATTTAAAAAAGTTATGAAATAGGTATTGCTGTAGTCAATAAATGTGGTTAACCGAGATATTTTCACCTCAACATGTGACCCTACCGCAGGATTACCTACAATTCCTGTCGACTAGTGGGACATTATCGATACAGCCTATGATATACCTGAATATTTCAAATGGTCTAGCAAAACATTTTATAGGTTGCGCAATATTAGAACATTTTTAACCAGCAGCAAATATCATACAAAGATATTTTATTAGACCTTTTGCGTGCGGTTTATTGGAAAAATACACGGTATTTATTACTCTTCAGGATTCGTGAATATATTAATTTGTAAAAGTAGGTAAAATAAATTCTTGGATTTCGGTGAAAAAATACTTAAATATTTACGGAAGCCGCGGCTTCCGCTACGGAAGGCTTATTGCTACGTTCATAATAGAAGGTTGCCATTAAGTAGCAGGGTTTTCATCGGGACGGGGAAACAAAAAACGTGCCAACCGGATTGAGTCGCCACGCACCGTCGCCCCGGTAGCCGTCACCCCTCAACCTGCGACCTCTCCTGTAAATATGTACTCGCTCGTAGCCAGGACTGCTGCGGAAAATATTCGTTGGTCAACAACTTTGCTGCGTTATACAGGTTTAAATCGCGACGTTAAAGGATTTCTTTCGGACGTCTTAGGTTTACTTTGACATTTTAGGTTTAGTCGGGACATTTTAGGTTTTGCCGGGACATTTAAGGTTTAGTAGGGTTATTTTAGGTTTTGACGGGAAATTTTTGGTTTCGACGGAATATTTAAGTTTTTGTCGGTATATTTTAGGTATTTAGAACTTTTTTGTTTTGACGGTACATATTAGGTTTTATCGGGACATTTTTAAGTTTAGTTGGGACATATATAGTTTGTCGGGATATTTTAAGATTTATCGAGACATTTAAGGATGGACGGCAATCCCTATACATCCAGAATAATACTATAAATTCTATTTATCGTGTTAAACGTTAAACGATCTTGTTTTTTAGTGTTTATAGAAACGTACTGAATAGAATTAAATTAGTTTTGCAGTTGTCGTCTGAAAATATATTAGTTTTTGAAGTTAATAACTTAAGAATTGTATGACGGCGATATAAACCACATCGTTTAACATTTAGGGGTCACACTTGAATAGTTTTTCAATAGAAAGAATCATAACAAGCTTATTTTGTTTACAGTCTAGAACTCATTCTATACAATTCGTGCAAGAATTCATGTACTTGAAAGTCACCCACAAGTCTGAACAAGACGGAGTTCAAACATGGTTGATTTCACGTATTATTAGAGAAAAATTTTGTGAAACACAATTATTTTAATTTATCGGATAAGCAACATGGCCAGTTTGCTGTGATTTGTTGTATTTTTTTTTATTTCACGAGAAGACTCAACAATTCAAAGCCACTGAAAGTATTTATTGCCAATCGAGGATTGTTTTGATACCGAAGAAAAAAAAATTGACAGAAAACGAAGGAAGGGAAGTATATGGCCACGCTTATGTAAAGTAAAAAGATTTTCAAGTAGTTTTATGCCACGTTTCACGACAATTTGACCAATATACGGGTATTTTCTGTGTTTCAATATTGTCTGCGGAAAAACGTAATGATTTATTGCAATATCGATCTCGATCCAAATGAAGAACAGTTAGAATTATTGTAATTTGTATATAGATTGTTTTTTTTCCGCTGTGGGTTATGTTAAGTATATTTAATTTGGTACCGCCGCCCCAGGAACCATTTAATTTTATTTTTAATGGTGAGTACACCATTGCGTCTTATAGAAGCTCATGTTTATGTTTATTTTCAGAAATACACATTCGCAAAGATATTTGATAAATGAACAAAATAAAATGGTTTGCTCTTTTTATTTGCGAAGCGTTGGTACTTATTTATCGTTATCCGGATGGTTTCATCTCACGCCGAATGACACCAGCTCCCCCAATGCGCCAAAACACAGCAAAAACAAAACGCCGCAACGAAACTTACTTATCTCTTCGGTTTTGTTCGCATCCAATAGCCATCGCGGGAAGTGTGTTGCGTATTTCATTTATCTTTATTTTTTGCAACGCATTCTCTCTTCTCGCTTTGCGGTGGCTCATGCAGCTGGTTGGGTGGTGCGGCTTTCCCGCATATAACGACCAATCATCCCCTAGTAAGGTGACCAACATTCAAAGATGCATATGGAATAGTGTCAGATTCAAATGATGTTGATGATTTTGTTAAAGCCCAGGTGTTATAGATTTAAAAGAGATGTGCCTGTTTTAAATAATCTTGGTGAATTTAGTTCGGTGTTGAATTTTTTATTGGTTTAAAAGAGATCTTTTGAAATAATTGCATCCAAACTTCCTGGGGTTACTCGCTGAAGTAGCTTATTATTCGATAGGTATTGCTATTTTTATTTTATTTTTTGAAAATATTAAATTTTTTCACATAAAAAAAAAAATGTTGTGTTTGAAAATTGAACAAAATAATTGGAGAGATTGTTATAACTAACTTCCCAGTGAAAATAAGAGAGATTTAAAAATGTAGATAAAAACAAAAAACTTTTTTTTCACATCTTAAAGCGTTTATTATTTTATGTATTTGGACTTAAAACCGTAAAAATACGTTCGCGTGGTGCTTAGCTAAAAGTGCAAATCATCATCATTTTTTTAAACATTGGCGCGTTTAGGGATCAATGAATTGTATGTGATTCACGATGAATATTTAACGCCATTCTCATTTCAGTACTTCCAGCTTTTTAGAATGTATCAAAAATTATGTTTATATCCTCACTATGTAGATTCTGCAGATCATATAATGTTTACGGTGATCTGCTGTGGTGATCCGCTGCGGTGATTCGAACAAAATCCTACACTACTTATGCTGGTGGCTATAAGGTTAAAAAGTGGCACAATAGCGCAGGAAACCGGTTTTGATTTATGCTCAAAAACTTTTGCAATTTTATTTTATTTTGTGAAGCTCAGGCACAATTATTATTATAAAATATCTCCTAAGAAAGACTCGACGACTTTGTTTGCTACATTACACTATAAAAGCAATTCTGAAAAATACTTATATGCAGAAGATTTTACGCATAAAATCATTTTTATAGTCAGAATAACATGTTTCTTTTTTACGTGAATACCACGCACGATAGGACTCGTTGTTGCTTCCGACCAACTAAGGACATTGATACAATAGCATCCTCAATTGGGGTATGTTATGAGGCTAAAGGTAGTGGAGAGGGGGAGGAAATAGGGAAATGGAAGGTGGCAGAGTTACTGGCTATTCAGGTCTTGTTCCAAACACAGTTAAAAACATTTCATGCAACGTTTCAATTCTGAATGGTGATTTGACTGGGCGATACTGAGAGTATATTCCATTCTGAATTGTGCCGCAAGTACACTATATATCATTTTAAGTGTATAAACTTTGAAATAACTCAGATTCATCACATAAAATTTACTCGCTTGCGTTTTACCTCTCGACCACGTAGTCCAATAAATTCGCAATATTTAATTAACGCATTAAAAATATTTCTATATTTACCGAACACAAAATATGATTTTGAATTAATTCGCATTATATCGCAACTATCAAGAGGTCCAACCCAGGGTAAACAGTTTTTTAAATAACAATAAAAAAATCGATCGTTCTACATAAACGTCACCCTATCCAGCAACACCAAAATCTCCAAATCCTTTTCTCCCAGCGCCAGTGGCGGAATGTAGACATTTTTATCTGCCCCAATAAATTGTTTCGTATATTTTGGGCAAAGCTCCCCACGCTCATCGCTCAAGAACGGATTAACTTTGAACGGCTTCTTTAACAAAGGAAAATTTATTTCCCTGATTGAACTATTTTCTATCATACTGTTTTTGTAGGTACTGTATGAAATCAAATTATTTGTTACAAGAAAGTAAAAATAGATGCAAAATAATTTACCCACCAATAACCAACGTCATGAATTTGGCTTTGTTCCGTTGCGTTTAGTTTTCTTGGATATTAATTCAAATGAAATATGAAAGGATGTTTTTTTACAAGGAAAAGAATGTGATGAAGTTCTGAGAAGGTAAAATGTATGAGAGTTGGATGGAAATCTAGGAATCAGTGTGTCCAGGAGAGACGGACATAATATGAATATATTCATCCCACTGCGGCGCAATCGATGGGTCGAGAGACATGTTGGAGAGATCAAATGCTCTACCCAGACCAGCCTCTCCCGAACCAGGTCGCGAAGCAGCTGGTGGATAGGCGTATCCTGAACACACCTCATCCGACAAACCCAGGGACCTCTGCTAAATCACCAAATGTAATGAACCACTTGGGACCTGTGGCAAAGGTGTTGATTATCCAATAAATGGTTACCCAGGCGACGGTACCCAAATTATGTTATGTAGTTCAAGTACCATGACATATTTGGAAATTGCCATGCAGTTTAATTAGATGTCATAAATAGGTTTTAATAATGAAAAACATGAATGACATTTGAGTAGCCAGGTACTTTCCCACCTTCCTCCCCCTCTATTTCCTCCCCGTTACCTTCAGCCTCACATCTTATCTCAATTAGGGATGCTGTAGTCACGTAGGGACTATTTTGCGATATTTACCTAAATAAAAACCAAATTAACCGGTTCAATGCTAATGTTTCGTGGCCCCTTGTAATGTATGAACAATTCTAAAAAAATATGACCGATTTTATTATTTCTATATACATTTTTTTTTAAAGAAAGACAAACATTCCCGGGTTGCGAATAACCTGACAATTTTTGAAAATCTCCTACTACCACCACAGTTAGCTGAAAATGTTGCTTGTGTTGTGATGGAGGACTTAGCCAGCCGAGGAATTGAACACACTACGCCTGGGTGGGACCCAAACGCGATGTCAACTCACACATGTTTACCATATTGTGTATGTTGGTAGTGTTACTAAATATGCATTTTTTTTTAATTTTCGTTCAAGCATGCCTGTTCCACGATTTCTATTGGTATAATACAATATGAATGGTAAATCCATAAAATAACATGATACTTCCATACAATTGTGCAGCTATTTCTGAAATACGAGTACTACACGCGCTGCATCAATCAATCAAGTAAATGATCATATTCTCAAATACAAGATCATTGATGCAAAAACCATGATAACATTCCATTTTCACCAAACAAACAATCCCCCTAATAACACACAGAAACAAAGACTGAAGACGGGCAAGTGATGCAGAATTGCGTTATTTATTGTTAGGTGTAAACACGGAACCCCCGGTAGCTGTCAGTCACGTGACACGCCCCTGGCGCCGGGACGCGACCCGGCATTAGGCACACCTGATGCCTCATTTCAGGAGAATAAATCTCTTGTTTTCTCACATATTATTTTTGTGATTCTTTGTATGATGAAGTTTTTTTACCGTCTGATAAAGTAATGTAGTAATAATAAATTATCAATAAATTTTCAAATGTTTACAACAAATGACGCGCTATTCGTGGTATACTCAGTCTTACTAAAACAAACACCTTACAACAGTTAAAAAACTGTTCAAGGTTGTAAAAGTTTTGATTCGAGTTGGTACTAATAAAAAATATCTTTATCTGGGCTTCGAAAGAACTGGCAACGTCGCATTTCAGCATACTGACATGTGAAATTCCCGTCTTGAAAATTGAGGTTATTTCAGACATACTATTTTTTAATTGACTATAACCGCGTGAATTTAATAAGAATTCTATATAATTTGATTATTTCAATTAGATAATTTTTTAATGTATGCGTAGGTAATATAAATTATATTTAAATATGGCGATAACAATGAATTTAATATTTCATTTTTCCCCGGAAATTATTAGAATATATTTTTTTTTACAAGGAACGTCTTTTCAAAATTTTGCATTTTCTGCAGTTTCTAGACGTTTGGAGTAACAATATGTGTGTACTTTCCAAATTTTTTCATGTTTTGATTAAAAATATTCTAATTTTATAAAATCAAAGTATATTTCAAACACAAACATCTAAAAGTAAATTTTATTAAGATTTTTGAAATGGTTTTTTTTAAAACATCTTCGAAAAGAATAAATTTAATACATTTAAAAAACCTTGGAAATATTCAGAAATTTTATGAGAAATTTCAAGTTTGTACAACAGACAAACAACCCTCTTTGGCCGTGTAAACAATGTATATACTTTCAATGCACTATTTATATCAGCTTCTACATTAGTAATGTTTTCACATACACGGTCATTTATAAATCTAATCACATTTTCATCACTTTTTTTAGTATGATTCTTTTTATATTTCATACAGACTCTTATAGTAAACTCATTAATCAGGTTTTATTTGTATCACCAAACAATATTAGAAAACCTAATTGCCCGTGACTATTTAATTTTTTTGAAATATAATGACTTTAATATATAAGTCCAATAAAAATGGGTTCATATTTTTTATTTTATTTTTTTTTTATTTGCTCTGGAAAAAAGTACAAATATGTATAAAGGGACAGAAGATACATCAAAATTATTAAAGATAATTCATCTTAAAAGGTTGATACATCTTTAGGAACATACAACAAAGCACGTGATCTTGCATCATTACAAATCTTGTCATTTTCATTTAAAAACCCAACTCAAAGTGTGGACCTACGTACGTGGAACACCGTTTTGAAATTTGTTTCCCTTCGTGGGGGAGAGCGGACCTGCGAACCCTTTCTGAATTATGATTCCACTTGATAAATGGCTCCCTATCGATATTAAATAAATATATTGAATTCTCCGGTCCAACATGGGATCCGGAACAGGCCAATCTCTGCAGCTTCATGTATTATTTACGATTTATGGAAATATTGGTTAGGGTGGTCGGTTTCACCATGGATTCTCTGGGGATAGTTTACGCGAAATCCCGTTGATATATTCATTCATATTTTACCCGTTAATGCATTTTTTTTGATTTATGAACGTCATTATTTATTTATTTGCCGTACGCGAGAGCAGCGAGACAAATGCTTTTACGAGATATAAAATACTTATTGCATGTTTATACAGCGACATTAATAATCACGATCAACATTTTATATGTGATCTCTTGCGTCGAACACAATGCAAAGTTGTTTATTAAAAATACCGTCGTCAAACCTATTTATCTAATCTGATAATGTTGACACATTTTTTCATGTACGTCTTTGAAGTATTTTTATTTGTATTCTCATTCAAAAGTGCATTCAAATGTGATTATTCATATACTAAACAAGAAAAGTGTCGTAATAATATGTAATAATGATAATCATAAGATATTTTTATAGCGCCGTTTCAAGAACAATCACCTCAAGGGCGCTCTCTTTTTTTAACGAATTCATTTAGGTAGATACTTGTTCAGTTGTGTGAAAAAAAACTAAAATAGCTTATTTAGTAATAATGGAATAACAACGGAAGTATTACAGTAATTTTCAATTTAAAACAAAACTTGCAAGATTCGGTTAGAGAAAATTGGGGTTACATTTAAGAAAAATGTAAGGAAATAAGTGGATTGCAATTTTTAATTTGTCTTAGCTGCAATTTTTCAACCAGTTTTAGTTTTGCCTTCTACAATGTTATGTGTCTATATTATTATGTAACCGTTGTACATAAACACTATTTTTTAGGTTTAATAAGTAAACGTGAACATTCCACGGAACTTCACAATAAAAACTTCCAAGGCCGTTTGAAAAACAGTAACAACTTTTATATTTCCTGACTCTAGGAAACTGACAACTAGGAAAAATTGTTGAGTGAAAAATTTGCCAACAAACTCCTGAGTTCTTAAGCCTAAGTATGAATTGACGTCTCCCGAACACTTTTGAATTTGAAATTTCACCCCAAAAACAACACGTAAAAGCAAAAAAATTAAGCTCAATCAATCAAACGGAGGCGGCGGACCCGGACCGTTGAGTCAACCGCGAACACGTCAGAAAAAACGGAACGGCAACTTGCTAACGGCGAGAAGCCGAAAGCCACCCCAAACCTCATGAATTCTTCAAAAGCAATTTGGAGGTCAAACGCCCAAAAAGACTAGACGTATTTTCGACATTAACGACAAGGGTGGCTCTTGGCAGAATAATAATTATTGCAATAGCTTACGCCGGAATACACAAAACAGCTAAATAAAAATTCTGAATGGGTGTTTTGCAGAGCGGAAGAATATTGCGAATCAAATTAGCATGAAGTAAGTCAGTTGTAGGGGAAACCTTACGCTTCCTCCTCGCTGAGTTATGCAAATAGAATTTATTATCTAGTAATTTAGAATTCGGTATAACATTTTGGTATTTGGTTTGTCATCATCACTTCACTGTCAATAAAATTGCTTCCCAACAATGGCCTAATATCGACAGTGTTTTGGTAAAATACTTCAAGCCACATTTTTTAGGAATGATACTTTTCAGTGGTTTCAGATAGAATAGTCGCCAAAGTAAAATGTGTTAAAGTAATGTTTGCTGATTAAGGTATTTTTAATAATAAAAACTAAATTGATTTGTTAAATTATGTTTAGATTATTTCGAGAAAACATTAGATGAAATTACACAACCATCAAATTTCAACTAGAAATGCAATATTTTATATAAAAAAAACAAATATATACTTTTATGAAAACTTTAAGATTTTTAATTAGTTTTACAAATTTCTAAATATTCGATTTTATCGCCTCCAGTAAAGTTTTCATTTTGATACTAGCCACAGTTGATATGGAAAAAAACGTTTGTCACATTTTCTCATTTGCGAGATTCATAAAATAATTAAATATGACTCAGTAAAATACATTCCACAAATCCAAACATAATGGCAAATATACAATACACCGAAATACTTGTATAAATCCAGACGTAGTTTATTAATTCATCCTTCTAGACTTATGTAGTTAAGTCTAGAGTCTACAATAAGGGGTGTTAAATTGGTCGGGGGTGAGGTTGACATTTGTACGTCACCTGTCTTAGCCTTCTATTATTAGTTCGCCCTCAACCCCATTCACGGTGTTTGCATGCGGGCAGACCTACAGTACAGTTGTACTAACTCTGAAAGGTGACTTGACGAGTCTAAATAATACTAAATACTGCGCAACCTCACCCTTGACAAATTAAAACGGTAATAGGGGCATACATCAAAGCATAGAAATTAATAACAACAGTAATGTGTGCGTGTTAAGTATTTTACAATGCTTGGAAAAATATTTAATGAAATTCTAATTTACCATCATAATAAACTTGAGATATGGATGCAAATGTGATGATAATTGATCGAAGATTGCAGTTTTAATCTGTTAAGCATATCATCTTACTACGTTCTGATTTATTTAATCTGATAAGCATATCATGTTACTGCTTTCTGATTTATTTAATCTGATAAGCATAGCATGTTTATTTATTTTATTAAAATGCCGAACAAAAGCCCTAATTGTTCCCGATTGTTCCGAGCCAGTAAAACTACGGGATCTCAATTCGGGCCACAGGGAGTGGGGAAGAGAAAGGTTGGGAATTAGGTATCTGTAAAATCAGATCTGGTAACCAAACACGACTAAGACCTTTATATTGATTTGTTTCTGGGGTATTATGCCGTGTTACGCTACCTCCTTTTTTAGCCAAAGTTTCTGACAGCATTGCAGTGTCTATCATCAGGGCAGATGTGTAATTTTTTTAGCCATTTCAATTTCATCTAAAACCATTTCAATTATATTTTCGGTTTTGAATTGTGATCCTTTACTAGAGCGATAATGAGAGTATTTACCCTTCTGGAACGTAAAATCTGAAATAACTCATCAGCATTATGCCTTAGGTTCCAAAAAAAACAGTCTTTAAACTAAAATTTGGAACGCGTATTAGTCAAGTTCGTTTTGAATCCTTGATATACGTTCATTCAGCTAATTGGCTTTTGTCTATCATCCTTTGGATTTTCGGTTATCGACTTACTTTTTTAACCTCCGGTTTTTGACTTTCAATATTTTTTCCAAAGTTTCACTACAAGTATAACGTACAACAAAATGTTAACTGTGTTTTTATTATCAGAATTGCTGAATTTAGAAAACAATGACCGCCTTCTAAATGAATTTATCAACAAAACCTACACACCCTATTTTAATTAAAATTCAAACAATGATAGAAAAAATCTATTCCCTGGGATAGAAAAAATCTTGGGAATAATTTGAAAATAGACGAAACAAAACAAACAACACAATTAAACGGAAAAAACACTGTGCGAGGCTGGGAAATCCTGGCAGCATATTTAGCACCCCTCTGCTGCTAGGGGCAGAAGGGTAGAATTTTCCGCGTTGTCACCTGCCCGTCACTGCGGAATTGCATCTGCCACGCTACAGCATCCGTCTAGCGACATGCTCCTGCCGGGGAGGCAGCGCGATGCAGAGGGTGCTGGGTGCTGTTCATCCCTAGGGACGGGGAGGCTCTCTATGGGACTGGATAAATGTAAACACACTGATTTATCTGAATGCATGGAAAACGGGGAAAAAAACTATTACAAAATAAAACAGTGCAGAGAGTTAGACGGGTACAATACTTCACTGCTAAAAATGTTAGTGGGAAATAAAATATGCCGTAATGGTTGTATTAAAATAACTACTCAAAACAGAATATAATTATGCTATTAATGATTAAAATTACTTAATCATCTATTTGGAAAAAAAAATATATATACAATGGTTTTTTCATAACTTGAGAATGAGTGATTATTTTAACCTTAGATTTGATAAAATAATCTGATTTTTAACTGTGTTTTCCGACAAGAAAACGTAGAAGTGGCACAATAGCACCTCGAAAATCATCCCACGTATTTTTCCTTTAATGTATTGTTTAGTTTAAAAAAATATGTATTCCAATTGTTAGAGTAAACGAGACACTGTTTTGATGGGCAGCTGTCCAAATTTAACAGGTGACACGGTGCGAATTTTAGCGCGTTTTTACACATAATTCTAAAATATTTAATTAAATATAGAAAGTCTAACCACACAGTAACTGCTTCCCAAGAATAAAAACCACATAATTTTTATACTTATATCTCACTTGAATATTGTCGAATATATAGCTACATTTATTCTTCGAACTTTGTGGGAATATTTAATAAAATATTAGACTAAAGGAAATAAGTCTTACCAAATATCTAAGGAGTAATAATTATTTTCGCTAATACTGGGTAATCATGTTAATATGGTCAAATTTACTTAACAATTTACAACACTAAAAAAACGTAACAAACGCGGTACGGCGAATACAGGCTCAAAACATATTTTTATAAAACTCTTAAACGTTCCAGAAGCTCTTTATCACATTATTCCGGAATGTTAAACTTTTATCCCTGTATGTATGTGTATAAGCCTATTTCAGGGTGTGCGTGCCGTTTGATTTGTGCAAACATTTGTCTATCTCCTCTGACACCTTAATACGCCTGGAAATCTGCGGGTATTGGTCAATATACCTCGCCTTGTATTGGTTGTTCAAATACTGGAACACACGAACTATAATATATATGGCGAGCACAAAGACGGCTTTAGTTCATATTGTATGGGATTTTCTCGCATGAGAGATACGAGCGAAACCACCCGGTGTTGCTCAGAAACTAGCTTTTATAAATCAATATGTACATGAAGAATCCAAGAAGCTGTGCTGTCAAATAAACGTCCTTAAACCAATGTTCTGTAATGTTTCAGTTATACAACTTATTAGAGGTTAGCTCTACTTAGCCTGTTAGTTTTAATTAAACGGTAAAATTTTAAAAATTCATTAATACATACGAATGATTTGGTACAACTCAGTAGATAACATTAGTCACACAAAAAAATAAGCATAGTTTTATAAGATGCCAAATACAAATTTTGAAATATTTCTAGTTGGATAACTAAAGAAAACTTATTTTTGATATCATCAAGACTTGCTATTGCCAAATTCGATTATTATCAAATTTATTGATAAAATACCCTTCTGCTTTTATAGCGAAGATATTCAATATTAACAATAATATAATATTGAAACTGTCTCGATTTTATAATGCTTATTTGGCGTTTTTCTACCTGTGGATTGAATTAATTAACCACTCGAACGATTTTTGGCATAATATGGCAAGTTTGCAAAACGTTTAACCAAATTTATAGAATCTTTAAACAATATGGGATGTACGGTGAAATCTATGTGGATTTATTGAATTTAAACTGCAGTTAGCAGATCATATTTTTCCATATTAATATTTGGAGGTACGACATTAATTAAATCGAAATCCGTCCATCCATCACTCGAGTGGCTAAGAAAAACATTATTAAGTACTGCACATAAATATATTTTTAATATAGTCTGTGCAGTGGATGTTTCCTAAAATTTCATGTTGATATTCTCGATTATTCAAATAATAGTGATATCTGTAAGTTTCATTACACGCCTTCTGAAAGTGACGTCAACTGTCAAGAAAGCCATTTTTCAGGCTCCCAAATCTCCGTTAGAAACATGAAAATCATTTCTTACAATGGTGATGAACGAATCCCGGAATACATTAAACGAAATGAATAAGCTAATGATGAGTTGGAATATTAATGTGAAATGAATAAATCATAAGACAATCTGCCCATTCTTGGTTAGGGATTTGGAAGAAAGACGAAAAATAGAATTATTATGTTCTGTCATCCATCTTAACATTTTGTTATTAATGATGAATAATATGCCTTCTCTTTGTGGATTTTTCTTAGTATTTGTCAGTTTTCTGTTAGTTGTTTCTTTTATGAAAAAAAAGAACCATGATAACTTATGGTCTACCAAAATATTATTCTTCATCGTGGAAAAAAAACTTTATTTATTTATCACTAGATGATGCGTTGCCGGCGTTGATCGGGGTTATGAAAGGTTTGTAGTAAAGTGTTGAGGTTATGAATTCTAGCGTACCTAAAATCTTGGTGCATTTTAAAAGTGGAAATAAGATTAAAAAAGGTTATTTTTTCACTTAGCGTCTCGGACTTTATGTTAATCTTAAAAACTACATTAATTGACTTTAAATTAATCCATCTCATTCCAATGCAGAGATACTGCGTTGAGTCGTCCTCGGGCGTCCCCGACTTCTTATACTACTCAAACCACGATGTAAACACTCCTGACACTACAAAAAACATTTTTTTCCAAATTGGTTAGGTAGTTTTTGAATCTATAGGGGACAAACAAAAAATACTCATTTTTACATAGTATATAGAATTTGGAACAGTCGAGTGACATGATTAAATTTATACAATTAGCTTTGAGATGTGCGTCAGTGTTAACAATCCAGATAAAAATGTTTACAGGGTGCATATTTTATGGTACAGCTGTCACCAGATGGGTTTCTGAATATTATTTAGCTAACCTAAAATATTTCAATCTTTGTTACACTATTTTCTGGGTCATGGTACACAAATATTATATTACTTGGTTTTATTTGTTAGTAAAATAAACTATTCAAAAAGTATTTGGTTCAGGATTTTTTTTCGCACTTTTATAAATGTTTCACAAAATAAGTGATGTATTAGATTATAGATTATTTTTTAATTATAATTCTGCTTGGTAAAAACAATGATCATTTTTTTTCCTGAAACGAACGTCTTCGTATATTTTTTGAAGAGAAATCTTATCAGCACGATTCAAAATTACTCAAAGTTTTACGTTATATACTGAATAATAGGGTGTATCGATTTTTAACTTTTTTTTGTTTTCAAATTCCAAGTTGAAATAAAGTTGCTACTAGGTACCACAACTTACCACATTTTTTTTGGATTTTTAAAAAAATGTTTAGGTCTCCCGCACAAGGCTTAAAGTTTTAATTTTTTTCAAAAAATATCAATTTTTTTTTAAATTTAAAAAAATAAATTCATAACTTTTGTGTTTATTCCAAGTTAAAAAACAGTAATATTAGGGCATAAAAATAAGTAAGAAACGGTTTTTTTTTATAAAATATGGTATTTTGGTCTCCCGCACAAGCCCTAAAATTTGTTAATTTTGATGAAATTTTGTAATTTTGTGTACATATATGAACCATGTTTTTTTAAAGTTTAAGCCACCGGAATTAATTGTACTTTTCTTACAGAAGGCATAAAATGAGACAATATATATATATACATAATTCTTATATACATACACTAAAAATATATATCACATATATACTATATATATATAATATGTTTTATACCTGAAAAACGATAGTTGGACGGTGTAAATTGTATGAGAAAGGTGTTGAAAGAAACTAATGTTATTTGCTATTACTGTTGTTTATTACAAAAGTATAAAAGGTTATAACATGTCATAAAATGTAGTATAAAAACTAAGTACAAAATGTTGCTGATTACTTTCCATACGACATAAGTGGCAGTTTTCTTGTTCTACTGCAAATTTACTGACTTGTTTAAGTATTCGTCCTTTCATCTTGACTTCAAAACCTTAAATCAAAATTATGTATAGTATTTACATAGGCCTAGTGAAAATTTTATAAATGTTATTACAGTTCCCAAATAAAATTTCAATTTAATACGGAAGACAGTATGATAAAGACGTTATTTAGAAACATTATAACTACAAAATAGTCGAAAAAAACTTACTTAAATTCTAATCCTTTGCAGAGGTTTTGTACTGGCTCTTGGTCTCGAACGTAGGTAACTCTTTACGGTCTTCCAGTCTGACACGGATAAAACTATCTCTTTCGATTAGCCCACATACTCGCTTCAAAGCTTCTGTGACTTCCTTGACAATTCGTTCCACCGCTTGAGTGTGAGAAGGAATTCTAAATTCAACCCTTCCACTTCTGCCAGTTTCCGCAATTGACTCCAACTCTTCTAGGCTCATATCAGTAACAAGAGGGGGTTCGGTTACTGAAGTGGATTTCCAATCAATCATATCTATATAGTCTTCGGCATCAAAATTGATCTGAGGGGGTTTAAATACCCTTACCCCTTTCCTTACGGTTGAGCGAGCTTTCTGGATTCTCTTATAAGCCAAGGCTCTGATATGTTTTCGTTCATCGAACAGCATAGCTATCAAAACATGCTCTGGGTGAGCCATGAAAACACTTATCTGTAACGTTGCATGGACGACTTTTCTTAGCTCATCTACCAAGTAATTGCTGAAAAGAATCATTTAAAAAAAATGAATGGAAGGTTGCGGGATTTGGGGATTGCACTTAATTGAGAACCATGATGGTATGTAGACCTTCATCATGAACTCTGCAAGCTTTCTTAGCTGAGGGGTCAGATCATCGGTGGCTACATACAAACGAAGGACTCGATTTGCCAGAGTAAGCCACCTGGCGTGCGAGATGTTGCCGGGGTTTCGTTTGGCCAACTCTTCCGCAATAGAATTGTCTTCCATATTAAATTGAAATTTCATTTGGGAACTGTAATAACATTTATAAAATTTTCACTAGGCCTATGTAAATACTATACATAACTTTGATTTAAGGTTTTGAAGCCAAGATGAAAGGACGAATACTTAAACAAGTCAGTAAATTTGCAGTAGAACAAGAAAACTGCCACTCATGTCGTATGGAAAGTAATCAGCAACATTTTGTACTTAGTTTTTATACTACATTTTATGACATGTTATAACCTTTTATACTTTTGTAATAAACAACAGTAATAGCAAATAACATTAGTTTCTTTCAACACCTTTCTCATACAATTTACACCGTCCAACTATCTTTTTTCAGGTATAAAACATATTATATATATATATATATATATAGTATATATGTGGTATATATTTTAACTGAATGTATATAAGAATTATGTATATATATATATATTGTCTCATTTTATGCCTTCTGTAAGAAAAGTACAATTAATTTTCCGGTGGTTTAAACTTTAAAAAAACATGGTTCATATATGTACACAAAATTTCATCAAAATTAACAAACTTTAGGGCTTGTGCGGGAGACCTAAAATCCATATTTTATAAAAAAAAATCCTTTCTTACTTATTTTTATGCCCTAATATTACTGTTTTTTAACTTGGAATAAACACAAAAGTTACGATATTATTTTTTTAAATTTAAAAAAAATTTGATATTTTTTGAAAAAAAATAAAACTTTAGGCCTTGTGCGGGAGACCTAAACATTTTTTTAAAAATCCAAATTTTTTTGTGGTAAGTTGTGGTACCTAGTAGCAACTTTATTTCAACTTGGAATTTGAAAACAAAAAAAAAGTTAAAAATCGATACACCCTACTGAAGAATCATCTTTATCAATCAAACTAACATTTTTTTAAAATACTTTTGAATTGTTCGGACAGCCTTGTATCGTCCATAAACATGGCACATATTAAGAAACTTTGTCTCAAAAATCAGGAGGTAATACAATATGAATCAATGCGCTAAAAACATTTTCATGTCCAACGTGAGAACCCTAAATTACGTAAGTATGTAAAAGTTTTATAATTCTATCATAAGGCAATGTTCAGAGAACGTTCGATAAACATACCACCACCTTATGACCACCTTAACTATTTAAAAATACTATGTATTTAATTAGTTAATAGAAGAGCTCCCCAGTTAGACCGAGATTTCTCTACTAACTATTGAAATGTTCAATGAATATCATGTATAATCGTGCATTTACTTTATATATACAAATAAAATAAAAAATAAATACCAACAAAAACATGGGCGGTATTTTAAAATGATTCATGGCAAATGAATTAAATTTGCACTTCAAAGCGGCCAAAGACATCTATCAAGGGTCGACAGTCAACACTCCCTTCGCCCCGTACATCAAAGTTTTTTTCTACCCCTCTGCAATAATGTACTGCATACATCCGATAACACCTTCTATCATCACAGTGCATCAGTAGGTCCAAGGGGGGAGTTTCTCGCATCTATTCCACACTTTTCCCCCAACCTTCCGACACCATCGTACCATCGCTACTTTTTTTACCCCGTTTCAATCAATTCTAGTGAAATTGTTTTCCTTGTTTCGCTTTCTGTCAGTGTCACCGATACAACTCGTCGGATTCAAGTTTAATAACTTGGCGAGCAAAATCCGGCGGTAAGCCGCTGTCTGGGGGTGCGGTTGCTTTGAAAAATTACCCCAACTTCTTTGATATGTCGACGTGTTTAAACTTTAGCTGAGGATGGGAGATAAACGAACAGTATGTTGGCTGTAATAATAACAAAATAAAGCTTTATTATAACAATGCGGGGTTGTCCAAGGTATTCTTTAAAAGTAGATGCTGTATATAACAAGTCATTTTAAAGAAAAATAAGTAAATACATATTACAATTTGAGGTTTACTAAAAAAATGAACTCATCGTAGACTTGTAAAAGAGTAAATAGATGTTGCACATTAAAGAAAAAATGGACATATTTGGCGAAGACACTCTCTAGATTGCATTTCATTCGGGAATAATCATGCAAACATAAAATTAAGATAATCATCTTAGTAGTTCTAGGTTGAAGTATGATACAGTTAAATATGACTGAAGGGGATAGGATGGAATTAGCTCAGTGGTATAGTAAGCCTCGGCAAGGTCGAGGTCTATGGTTCAATTCCAAGATGCGACCGAATCTTTTTCGGATTTATCTATTTAAAATTGGTTTGAGGGTCGCTAATATTGTCTTCAATTATTAAATATCGCAATTCGAGGTTTTACAAAATACATAAAATATAAAAACTAATATTTTGTCTTAGTGTTGGTAGATTTAATCTAGGAAAAAAGTATGGTAAATAATGCATCTTGGTTTTTTATCATTTTCTGTGAATTTTTTTTATTGTTTTTATGTTTAATTCGTAGAACTCCATTTATTTATTTTTTTTAATTTGAAGAAAATCACATTCAATAATATAATTAAAAGTTCTACAAGTATTTTCAAACTGGACATGAAAGCCGAAACAACTGTAACATATACATATATCTAATGAACTGTTCGTGCTCAACACTACACTTCAAGACATCTGCACGGCAGTATACATCTGACTATGGACATCCAGCAGTGCAATGGGACAAGCTGAGGGTGTCCTACAACGATGCACACAGGCAACTACTAAGGTTCTGCAGTGCCTCCACGATGGTAACTGAATGCAGAATTCACTCATTCCCCGACTTACTTCGTCACTGACTTGCTAGCTTCTGTAGCATTACACAGAATTGAACTAACATCATTGTCATGGCTGCATCCGAGTGGTACAGCTCTCCACTCAATGAGCAATGGTTGCAGATGATGCAGCAACCTCCAAGATGGAAGATACTTAATTTTACATGTTTTTATTTAATGTTATCACTCGGCACCTATCTGTTATAGCTTTTTTATTTTCGTACGTTTCTCTTTAAATTAAATGTTATATTTATGGCATGTAATATGGTAGACTGGGATTGCACTATCCTACCAGTCCTGTCGGATTAATGACTTGAATAAAATAAAAATGAAATAGAAAAATTAAAGAATGAAGATCTTTGAATTAAAATTAAATGGATCTATTTCATTAAAAAAAATCGTCCGAGAGCTGCAGTAGCACGGTAGTACAAATTTAATATTTTCTGCGTTACTGTAGCGAACACGTCAAAAATAAACATCAATGCTGTATTTTGCTATTGAAACCTCGAGTTTTTATTTTATTTTTTACATTAGCTCCTCACAGGAGACTCTGAGGATAATAATTTCTCGAAGGGTCTATGACAACTATGGGGATGCAGTGTGGTGGTTTTTTTTTAAGAAAAGGAAGGAGAGGAAAATTTCGGAAGGAAAAGGGTATGAGGGTGGGTAGGAATCTGGGTATTAGTGTGTCCAGAAGTGAGTGACGGACGTTTGAATTCATCCCACAGTGTAGCGTTTTTAAAACACAAAAACCTGGTTTGTTTGAACATTTGAATTTCCATTTCTGTCTTTGTGTAAGTACCCTTTTATAGTCATCTCTCATGACAACGTTGACGGCTAAATTTTTGTTAATATTTAAATGAGGATAGCTCCATTCGCAATGCGAAATTGAAAACCTATTTTCGTTTAAATTTCAATACTAAGTTAATAACTAATCATCACGCCGTTTCCTCGCAGGGTTAGAAAGAGAGGACGGACCGCCAAACAAATCCGTTTTGGCACACACCCGTTGCTTAATTCACATTCATATAATCTCATTTGTTATTCCGATTCTTGACAGGGCCCGACTCAAGTACCTGGTTCACTTGATCCTGATGTGTCTTCCTTGGGCATCTCCGTCTTCTTTTACCATTCACATTCACGTCATAAACTTCCTTCGTCCCTTTCTTAATCTTACTCACTACGCCTACATCAGCCTTGGATTATTTGCAAATCTCCACATTTCGCACACGATAGTACATGGTTTTACCTGACTCATATCAGGAATCTCATAACTACAGCATTTACTCTACTTTCGTCTTTCCTCTGCCAGTTCCATGCTTCACTGCCATACATCAGGATAGGTATCAGCACTCCATTGGGGACTGCCCTTTCCATCTCTCGTAAGCATACTTCCCAAATATATTTCAATACAGTTTATCATTTATACTACATATCATTTATATTTAAAATATTTAAAACCACCAAGGTATTAGTGTACAAAACACTAATTAGACCAGTGCTTACGTACGCAGCCGAAACGTGGGTTCTAACTAAGAAGAATGAGCGAGCACTGGATGTTTTTGAAAGGAAAATTTTGAGGCGCATCTTCGGACCGGTTCTAGAAAATGGATTTTGGCGCAGACGTTATAACAATGAGCTCTATATTCTGTTTAAGGAGCTAAACGTCACAAAGTTCATAAAACTGGGAAGACTTCGGTGGCTAGGTCATGTGGAGAGAATGACCGAGCATCAAGAACCAAAGTCCCTGCTGAGCTCAAGATCGATAAGGAGAAGGAGCCTGGGAAGGCCAAGGTTAAGATGGAGCCACAACGTCCTCAAAGATTTGTCTGCCTTGGAGCTTCGAAACTGGAGAGAGCTGGCGCGGGACTGAGATGAGTGGAGGAAGACTCTTGAGGAGGCCAAGACCCACCAGGGGTTGTAGAGCCAAAAGTGATGATGATGATGATCATTATTTATATTTATTAGTATAACTAATTTCAGTTCCAAACCATGGTTTTAAATGAAAACAATTTTTCGTCTATGCAGTAAGTGTAAAATCTCAAGCAATAGTACTGATTTCGGTTGCATGTGCATGACTTGTGAAGAATTCACGTTCAATGGGATAAGGAATCTAAATTATTTAACATTCGTAAATTATTTATATTACAAACTATGAAATATTTATTTAAAAACAAAAATAATTTCAAAATAAATGAAAACAGAATGAGCAAAAGAACAAATAATATATTTTACACCCCCCAAACCAATACTAAATTAATGCAGACACATAGCAGTTTCATTGGCCCTCGTACATTTAACCTTCTACCACTACAAACTCAAATGATACATAAAAAGATAGAATATATTAAAGAAAAAAATTAATTATAAGTAAAATTATGGCTAAATGAGGCAGATATTGAAACGCTTTTACTATAAATTTATTGATCCTTCTACAACTCACTTGCTGAAACTTTATGAACTATTGTACATAATGTTTTCTCTTTACTTTTTATAATAACTATAAACAAAAAAAAAACCTTTCTACTAATGTATATTATACTTTAGGTACTTGAAATATAGTAATCATTTTATATTACCCACACTCAGGCAGTGCCTTAGTGGGTTTTCATTTCTTGTGTATACTATTTGGTATTATATATTGTGTTATTATATACTATCTATTAATATGTATAATATGTGTAAAGAAATGAAAATAAATAAAGTAATAAAAAATAAAAAATTAACTCAAATTAGTGTAATTTAAAAAAATTGTATTTACTCGTGTGAAGAATAATTCATACAAGCTGACACTGTGTGTACCTAACCATATTATTATATTTTTATTAAAATTATTTTAATTTTTCTTTTTAAATTACGATTGGAATTATAATATCCCGTGATTTTTCGCGGCTCTGTGCTAGTTGACTATAAATTGAGATGACCTGCCGCCAACACGGATAAGAGTGACATATCGACACCCTTATTAATATTCCCGCAATAAACGGAGGGCGCTGTGTTGCTTGTCGGCTGTCACGCAGCTTCCTGCCGCGGGACCAGGCGAGCAGAGGGGACCAGGGGCACATATATTTCACTCAATACTAAATACCGATCGCACAACGGCACAGTCGCACAGATGGCCGGCCGCCATTGTAATCAAATCTCCGCGGCGTTATCTATTACCATAAATCTGAATGGTTTATCAAAGGATTTGTGCGGCACGTGTTTTCATTTCAACCGGAATTGCTGAATTTTATACCTCTATCCATAGCTATTCATCAATGGAACACAGAAACTTTGTTTTAAAACCGCTATTTTTAATAATTTTCAAATTCTGAAATGGTTTTGATTTTGCCCATACCATATTATAATACTAAGGACGGGTTGTTTCGGAGAATTTGAACAATGATTCAAATTTCAACGTTAATTTGCGAGTTCTGTGAAAGATATTTTCTAGTTCTGTTATTTTTTCAGTTCTGTCAAGCAACTAGCCTATAATGATATAATATCAGAACTTGAATAGGACTTTCACAGAACTCGCAAAGTAACGTTGAAATTTGATAAATTTTTCAAATTCTCTGAAACAACCGGTCCTTAGTGTTCAAATTTAGTATTTTATTTTTTATGTGATACCGCACAAGAGTCCCAACCAGTGAGGGCTCTTGACTTTTCAGTGTGAAAAATTTGATATTACTAATATTGTTGTAGCTGAAAATGGTATTTAATTTTTTTCGAAAATTCGATTATTTGTATGAAGATTTTCAGGAAACTTAAGTTTGGCCGTGCACTGCAAGGATTTCCTAAAAATCTTCATACAATAAATCGTTTTCAGCTACAATAACATTAATAATGCCATTTTTGTAATATTAGCACTCTAGTACACCTAAAAGTTATCAGCTGCCACTGGTCCCGACAGCTCACAACATCCCATGGCATCCCCAATCGGGATGTGTTGTGAGGCTTATGTTACTAGGGAACGCAAAGAGATGAAAGAGGAAGGTGGGGAAGTACCTGGGTATTCAGATCTGGTCACCAAACACGGAAAAAAGCCATTTCAAGCCACGCTTCAATTCTGAATTGTGGTCTTACACAGGGCGATACTGAGAATATCTACCATTTTGGAACGTGCCGCAAATATACTAAATATAACTTTTTTATTAGAATATTATGAAATAACGTAAATTAATCAAATAAAATTTAATTATTGAAGACAATATTAGCGATTTCTAAACGAAAATCTGAAACAGAAAAATCAGAGAAAGGATACGTTCACATCTAGAACTCGAACCCAGGACCGTTGTCTTTCCGGGACACCGCTCTACCACTGAGCTAATGGGACCCTATCCCCCTCGGTCACTTTTAACTTATCATACTTCGAATAAGAACTACCAACATTGTCTTCATTTTTTCACCGCACATTTTTTTATTGGCAACTATTTTTATGTATGATCGCAAGATTCAACCCGAACTAAATGCAATCTAGACAGCGTCTTTTTAGATAAACCTATCTTATTTTTTTTATTGTTAATGTGCGACATCTATTGACTTTTCTACAAGAATATTTATTTTTCGGAATAACTTTCTTGAGTAAAACCTCAAATTGTAAAATTTATTATTGAAGACAATATTAGCGATTTCTAAACAAAAATTTGAAACATAAAAATCAAAAAAAAGGATACGGTCACATCTAGTCCTAGATGTGACCGTATCCTTTTTCTGATTTTTCTGTTTCAGATTTTCGTTTAGAAATTGCTAATATTGACTTCAATAATTAAATATTACAATTTGAGGTTTTACTCAATAAAGTTATTCTGAAAAATAAATAAATAAAATTTACTTGCGCACGCCGGGTTTTGAACCTGCGTCCCCAGCTTGCTAGTCGAGAGCCTTACCACTCGACCACGAAGACCGCAAGGTATGGAGGGGACAGGGGGCAGTATCTAAGTCTAGGGTCTCAGGAGTAATTTAAATATCAGCATTTAACAATTGTAAATTATTTTTGCTGTCCAAATGTCAATGTATTTATTTCAACTCCATAAATATTTCAATCCATGAATTGAATAACCCAGGCGGGGTTTACGGCACAGTCCGCTTTCCAACATGATATACGACTGTTTTCATCCAAAAAATATTTGCATATTGATTGAGCTTGGTGAGGAAGAGAGCTTTACGGTTGAAAATTGGACGTCTGGCAGATTGAAGTCGTAATTTCATTAAACTTGTTACCCCGTTTCGATTTCGAATCTTTTTTAGAAATTCAACGGATAAAGTTGATTATAAATCGAAGGTAAAATGAATTATCACCCGTATCCGGAACGGTGAAAGAGTTAATTTTTAACGCCTTCATTTTTGGTTATTTGGCGTTGGTTTTGAAAACTTGTAAAAACTTAATTAAAATGCGTGGAGAAAGTATATCATACTGGCTCATTTACCGGGGCTCTATAGAAGCCCGAATATCTGGCTTCCAAGAAACTGGGCGTCTTGTATATGGCTAGCAGATTCTTTAATAGTAACCAGGTTCTAACCCTATACAAATCTTAAGTAATCGCAACAACTGAATTTGGGAGCCACCTCTGGGCTGGAGCCCCTCAATACTTGATTCTGTGCAAAAGAGGGTGGTCCGTCTGATTGATGATCCGTTGTTATCAGATCGATTGCCATATCTGATACACAGACGCAATGTAAGAATTCTGGGCCTGTTCTACAGGTATTTTAATGGAGCCTGATTTAAGGAGCTAGCAGCAATGATCACCGGTGATGTTGTGATGATTGATGATTCGTTTTTGTGGATGTCGGCTCGTATGTGGAACGAGCTACCAGCATCTGTTTTATCATTTTCATATAATCCGGGCCTCTTAAGGGCCCGTATTAATATATCCCTTCACATAGCCCCTACCTTAACTCGCCTCACAAGGCTGCCCAACCGGTGGCAACATAGTTCTCCTGCCTTTAAATTGTACAGAGAGGGGCGTTCTTGTGAGGTGTCACATAAAAATAATAGTTGTCTTATTTATTTAAAATAAAATTATTACGAATTATTTTATAAATTACATTCAATATTAATCCGTTCAGATTCAGATCAAAAGTAGCTGATCTTGCTTTAAGACGCCTTTTTAGTCGAAGTTACTGGGACAAAATGTATATGAATATTTAAAACTAAAATAAAAATAATGGGGTCGTTATACATGTTTCGAAGTTAATTATTAGAAAAGTGATCGGTTTCAGACTGTAAAAATGAAAGTATTTCTCACACATCACTAAAAACTAACCTGAACCTTTGAGGGGAAGTTTATTGATTTGCATAGCTAGAACCTTTGTCATTTTAAAGTGTGTGGAAGGCCTCTTTGAGGAAAGGCAGGAGAAGAAGTTCTGGGAAGGAAAAAAGTATGAGGGATAGAATAGTTATCTGGGAGGTCAGTGTGTCCAGGAGTGACGGACGTGTGAATCCATACCTCCCACTGCGGTGCAAGGATGCGATGCGATGGGAAGAGTCCGGCCGGAGAGGTCAAAACGCACCCTTCAACCAGTCTCTTTCAATCCAGCCCCCCATGGAGTAGACCTAGACCTAGACAAACCTTGTCCGATGAACCCGAGCAGCTCCTCTAAGACAACAAACTTATGATGGCCTATGGCAGAGGTTTATGTTATCCGATAAATGGTTTCCGGGTCGGCGGTACTCATATCCGCCTCCAAAATTGAATATATATTTTACTTCTGAATAGAACTAGTCGTCCCTGATATTTTTAAGCAGAGACATAATACACCGTTGCTGTTTCAGAGTGCCAAAATTTTACCTATGGCAAAAAATCATAATTCAATATATATTTACCCCGCAGCATAAAGAAAAATTAGAACATAAATACAGTACTAGATTCACGCGCAATGACGGGTTAATAGTTCCGAAATTTAATAATAAATACGGACAGAGAACGTTTGAATACAACATACCAAAGATATTTAATTTATTACCTGACACCATAAAGCAATGTAAATCTATGAATAAGGTCAAATATATGGTGAAAAATTGGCTATCGGAAAAAAAAATTACTTTAATATGTATAAAAAATTGTATGAAAAAATTGTTGATTCTGTAGATATAAGATGTAAATTATAACTTATAAAAATGTATATGAAACTTAACTTTAAGCACCTGTTGACAAGCCAATTCAATTGGCTTAGCAGGACTTGTTTGTTGATTATGTATTAACTATTTATTCAATAAAAAAAAAAAAATAAAAAAAAAAACCTATATAGATTTCATTGGAGCGATACTGAAAGTACCTTCCTCTCTGAACGAACATAACTTTTAGCGATATACTAAATCTAACCCTCACGTGCCATCATGTGATATGGCAGCTTTATTACTTGAAAAGTACTGACAAAAGTCTCAAACTTGTTCATAGGAAAGATTCGAACAAATTTAGTTCGGCAAATCTTGCAAGTAACCGTTTTAAAGTGTTCCACGACGGTGCAGTTGGAAATTCTTGGTGCGGGCGGCAGGAACTAGAGGAATAGAGTGTATAGAGTATAGAGTGTGGATTATGGAGCAGTATAGAGGGTAAAACGAAGAAGACAATACCTACATATATGGACAGAACCGTATCAGGGGTGGGTTAACCGGAGTAATGGCCCCGGGTGTCAACGTTTTTCAGATGTAATGAAATAATGAGTTTTTGTACAAATTCTTCTTTAATAATTTCCCTAATTCCGTTTTATAATGCAATACCGAAAAATAACGCTTTGGAACCAGAGTAATTTTACCTATTATTCCTTTGATATTGCGATACAGGAAAAATGTCCTAACTGCTAACCTAACCTAACCTAACTTAACCTCACCTAAACTAACTGTTTATAGTCTGAGTAACTGAAACATGCCTGGTTTATGGGAATTTTGTTCCATATTGTTCCTTTTATAATCCGATACGGGAATAATGTCACAATTGCTTTTTTTACATTAGCGCCACACAGGAGGCCCTGAGGAAAATAATGAAAGGAAAGAAAGAAGGGGTTGTTCTGGGAAGGTAAAGGGTATGATGTAGGGTAGGAGTCTAGGGATATAGGAGTGAGATACATATGAGTATATCCCTACGACTGCGGCGCAAGGCGATGGGTCGAGATACCAGTTGGAGAGATGAAAGCGTCTGCCCAAACCAGCCTCTCCCCATCAGCTGTTGGGGAGGCGCATCCTGAACACACCTCCCCCAATGAACCCCGGCAACTTAACCGGGTACTTGGGGTATCCTATGGTAGAGGCTTTGGTTGTCCAAGAAATGGTTCCCGGGGCGGCGGACCCAAACCCGCCTCCCAAATTAACCAGTGTAACTATAGCGTCCGCTTTAGGGAAAATTTTCCCTGTTGTTTCCGTTTATAATGCGATAGCGGAAAGTTTCCTAATTGCTTGGTGCCATTTTAACTATGTAGTCCGAAAGAAATATGAATAGGGCAGAGAGAAAATACAGGGGAATGCTGGATATCTGGTAACTAAACAAAGCTGAAACAAATACAAGCATTTTTTCGATTGCAATTGGTGACACAGATTTTGAAATTATTGGTTTCTGGATTAATATAGGTATACCAACAGTTTTTTAATGTGACAAAAAACATTCGTCGGAGTTTAAAACCGCGTCCTTTACACAAGGAGCTTATCACACTGCAACGGAGCCCCTTATTGTCTTTAACTTGTCATATCCATAATTTTATCGTTCATCAAATTTATTGTAAGTACAACAAGACTAAATGCATTAACTACTCATTCCGATAGAAATTCCTGCATTTACATAAACTCACAAAACTTAGTAAGAAAATATGAACATTATCGTCATTTCAAAGTTTTTTTTTCGAGGTGACATTTTATTTTAATTTCGCTAGAATGTCTGGCTCCGGCCCTGATGCCGGAGCCTCGTACACGAATTCCCGCACTTTGCAACTACTGTTCCGAATTCAAAGTTCGCCTTTCTAACAGCGATATCTGCGGACGACTAGAGCAAATAGCAAGTTATCCAAACAATTCCCAATTCATAACTCCCAGCATTTTGGCAATGCACTCTATTCGTGGAATTCGAGAGAATCTTGGTCGGAATTCAATTGCATTCCCGTCTATGTGTGCCAAGGGAGTACGTTTTTAGTGCATCAGATCTGTGCCAATAATGGATGGAAGTTCTTATTGCGCAGATGAACTTGGAACGGCAAAGTCAATGCTGTAAAATAAAGTTTGCAATGCAAGCAAAGTTCCGATGTCCAAAGGATTTTTATTTTCGTATTGTGGGACAATAATAAATGTGTGTACCTAGATACTATATTTGAATATAGATTGAGACAATATAGAGTAGGTTGGTATAACGGATGAAACTTTGTAAAATATATATTTTTTTATGTACTGAAACTTTATCTTCAATACTAAATTTAAAGACTGTAGCATGTTCATTAATTGTGGAACCAGACTTTGGGCTTTAAAATCTCGAAATGTTTTTTTTACGTAATTACACCACCAATGCACCACGTTCCGGAGTAACGCATTTTCTCCAAATCGCCATGATGTAAGACTATAACATCGAATATATTTATTGCTGTTGAATGAAATGGCTTTGGCCTACTTAAGGGATCAAGTCTGCATAGTCAGGGACTACCCAACCTTTCTCTTGCCCATCTTATAGTCTCATGGGAGCCGGAGAGCGCTACACAAATTTGCGCTTTACATGAAAAAAAAAATCAAATACAGCAGCCATCCATGTAGATTTAAAAGAAAAATATTTTTTTAAATTTCTTAAAGCAAAAATAAATTACCAATAAAACATAGTTATTAGAAAGCAAATATGAAATTCTTATAAAATTCGAATACCAACATTATGTCTGAATTGAATAATTTATTTATCACAAGAAATACGAGTAGAAGATGAGTTCTTTATTTAAAAATATACACACAGTATAATTACCCTTTTTTGGTAGTAGGTAAGTACGTAAGTACTTTGAAAAATAAAATCTTTCAGGGATAGATTATTTACTATTTAAAATAATAATTATTTATAGAATTTCGATGAAGACATAATAATGTTGTCAAATCGTCTGGATTTGGCAACACACAGTGTTAATCCTTGTTTTGGTTATTAGGTTTGAGCTACGTTCACTTAATTAAATATAGGAACGGCTGCGCGGCCTTTCTTGTACAAAACTTAAATTTGGTTTTTAAGCCAAAATACCTAACAAAACTACATAATTATTATTTTAATCTAAACGTGTATCAAATATATAATACAGATATGTGCTACTTTATTTATTTATAGTTTAATTTTTTTATAAATTATATTGAAAAAAATAATTATAATAATTTGGCAATTATTTGTGCGTTAATAAAAATTATCTAAAAAATAATTTTGCTCTCTGTACTATAAAATATTAAAATAAAACAAACGACCTATTTACGTTGTAACAAAAATTGTCGTAACTTAACCAAAATTTCTACAAAAAAATACATTTTTTTAAGATGTCTCTTTTTTTATTTTATTTTTTTTTTATATATGAAAACTGTGGGTAGGGTAAAGTTATTTTTATTAAATTTACAATTAACTCACACAAAAAATTACAAAGTTGCCTCTAAAATCATCCATTTTTTTTGTTTAATTTTTTTTTTTTTTTTATATTTCCTCCACACAGGAGGTTCTGAAGAAAATAATTTCCCTCGGGGCCTATGTCATCTTTGGGGATGCTGTGTGGAGGGTCTTTTTTTGGAGAGGAAGGAGTGAACATGGGTCTTGAAGAGTCCCATGTTGTAGGAGGGAGGAAACACAGAGGCCGGCAGTTCGTTCCACAGCCGAGCTGTTGAACTTAAGAACGAATCGTAGAAGCGACCCGTTCTCATGTGACAAGTGTCAACTATGTACAAATGTTGGGCGCGCGTTTGGCGTGTATCCCGACTACGCACCGGTGCCGAAGGGATCAATGACGCTAGTTCCTCAGAGCATCTTCCATTGTAATACCGATAGAACAAGGACAGCATACCTACTTGACGCCTGTGCTCTAAAGATTGCAGTCCGTTTGTTAAGATTGGGGAATCTATCAAACGGACCGCCCGTTTCTGCACAGAGTCAAGGGTTTTTTTCAGGTATTTTGGGGCTCCAGACCAGAGATGGCTGCCAAATTCGACAGTAGGGCGCACTTGCGATTTGTACAGGGTGAGCAGTTGTGTACTATTAAAGTATCTGCGGGCCCTGTACAGTACGCCCAGCTTCTGAGAGGCCAACTTTACTCTGGCTTCGATGGAGCCCCCGTACCTGAGCTGGTCACTTATAGTTACACCAAGCATATCAATGGAAGGCCTGTTCGGAAGATTGCTTCCGTTGAAGGAGACTAGATTATCATTTGGATCCCTTTTAGACGTAATCAGACAGGATTGGGTCTTTGAAACATTAAATTCGACGAGATTATTTTTACCCCAGGAGGAAATACTCTCGAGATAACCGTCCATTCTCTGCTTCAAAGCCCTCCGAGCCGTTGGAGTTTGTGTGCCCTTTGGGGGCTTGTCAAACAAAAAGCTATCATGAACTGTACTATCATCCGCGTAACAATGAATCGGTGCACATGTCAAAAGGTCATTGATTTATTTATTTATTTATTTACACATATACGGCACAACACGTGCCATTAACATAATTGACATACTTATAATAGTACAACAACATGAAGAATAACAGTATAAATGTTAGTAAAATTTAAGAAAATAGGTAAAAAGTAAGGTAATAACGGCCGCTGTTCCCAACTTTTTAATCGTTATCTAAGTTCAAATCTTTGTTTTTGCTCAGCCAAGCGATTTTTAAGCATTTTGTAGGGAACGTTCGATTTGCGTTGTTCCCAATCATTTTATCTTTGAAAATCTTAAGTAGCCCCACACACTACCGCACATTACCATAGACAATAAAATGACATCAAATTAAAAACTTTCTATGTTAAGTTAATATGAAAGAGTTAATTATTGTAGCTCTTATTAATACACATTACTTCTTTTAAATACCGTTATTCATAAACTGGTATTTCATATTTTTTAAACTAACGTATATAATATATTAAAAATAAAGTGACAACTTGAACGTGATGCAACAATCGGGACTTCCCATTTGATTTGGCAGATCGACGTAAGTTTTTTCTCCGTGCGACAGCAAAACAAACCCAAACAAACCTTAAAATGGAGATCAAAGCAAAGCGTGCGAAGAATAACATTAAATTGATAGAATAGAAAGGTTTTCAGATCTGACATGAGGTAAGGGCAAAATATTTCGCACATTCATCGCAAAAATGACACTTGCGTAAATAAAATTAAATTCTCCTCAATTAGGTTCAAAATATACAAAAAACACGTTTTCGTCATACGAAAACGGTCAAAAAATTCTTTGTCATTTAATTAATTTGTAGTTATTTTCTATATGTACTTTTTCTATTTTACATTGTCTTTGCCCTTCACATACATGTACTCTCCATTCACTGTCATCTATGTTTTCTTATTCGTGTCAATATTATGGTTTTAATGGACATATTGTCCGTAAATTAATAAATAAATAAATAGTTCGATGTAATTGACATCCACACCCTGTCGCTGCCTGTATAACCCGATGTTTTCATCAATTACTTCGGCCCATTCCGCAATATCTAGTATATCTAAAATGTCTAAAACTTCTCTATCCATTTTAAAACGATAATGACAAATGCAACACAAAAAACTGAAAGGAGCGCGACTGTCGATTGTCAGAGTGACATTTGATCATTGATTCGCGGTATTTTTTCACTCTGTCGACACTTTTTGTAACTAGCTTTTTCCTTACATATTGCTTAAATAGCTAATCCAGCTGTCCGGCTGGCTTAGACTGAGCGGCTTGCTTAAGCAATTATTGTGTGTTGGAATTACGTAGTGCAGTGGTGATTCGCTTAGAATTTGATTATTAGGATTGGGAACAGCGGCCGTAAGTAGTGTATAAAAACTATAATGTATAAAAGTAAATTGTAAAGTGAATAGTTTAAAATATAAAGTATTAAAGTACAAACCATAATTTATTAGGAAAAAGTAAAAATAAAAATAAAAATTTAAAGATTGAAATAAAACAATAAAATGTACCAATAAGATACCTATCTCAAGGTACCGACAATGATTTAAATATAAAAAGTAATAAATCCTGGATTATGTTAACCGATATGATAAATTTTACAAGTACTTATGATTTCAAGTGCATTAATAGTTTTAGAAGTACTGGTAGGCATATTATGTTTACATGATGTATTTACGTGGTACTAGCAAACAAATTTAGTTTTACGCATCTTTTGTATGAAGACAGATTACCGGCAGCGTGATCAATATTAGCATATTCATTGCCTAAAATATGCAAGCGATTTATGGTTGAGTTTTGTTCTGCGTTCGTCATAGTATTGTCACAGTGGAAAGGTGTTTTGAGTCGAGTCGGTCTACAAGGTACATGGTAATTTATTAATGAGACCAATTCAGGGGAGTCAAACCAGTTATTGTTTATTTTAAATAAAAAAATAAGATCATTGAGTATTCTTCTATCTTTTAACGATAAGAGTCTCATTTTTTGTAATAAAGATTCATAGTTTATGTCAACCGCGGGAATACCTAATTTTTTTGATGTGCAACAAAAACAAAGTCGGAGACAGAACCGATCCTTGTGTGACGCCAGCATTTATGGAGTGCGAGGAAGAGGTGAAACCGTCAAATCGTTAAATCGTCAAACCGTTAATGGCCTCCCTTTTACGAATAAAAAACACAAATAAATAAAATAGTACGTTTCTGTACTAAATATTTGCAATACCTTTTGATAAAAAAATAATTTTTCAATTTTGTCAAGTAGTTTGTCTTCAAATTCAAATTTAAATTTTAAATTAAAAGGGCCGCATAGTCTTTCCCCTTATGTTGTCTTTTAAAAAAATATTTCATCGTTTCATGTTATTTACTTTCCAAAATACATGTTACTTATGTTTGCCCTATTACCTATTCTCATGTGTATACAAATCATGAATTTTATACTGTGAATATAAATATATTAACGTGCCCACCCTTGTGTATAATGTTCATCCGTCGATGTTTCGTTAAAATAATAAAAATCTGTAATTTTAAATAAAATCATCAAAAGATTACATTATTTTAATCTAAATTGATGCAAAAAATATAAAATATTTATAGTATTACATTATTTCACCTTTTAAAATGTCTACATTACACAATTTCACTTACTAATATTATATTACATATTATTTTTATCTAGGTAAGTTGTAATTTTTTCCATTAATCTTGAGTGAAAATTTTTTTTTTCTAATGTTATACGATTCTCATTATTTTTTTTGTAAAAATGTATTTTTATTTTTTAGTATTATTTTAATTTAATGTAAATCAAATAAAAAAATGTTTTTTTTTTCTTTTCTTTTATAATTGTGACAGCTGTTTCGGCGTTCAATGCCATTTTTAAACTGTGGCTAGGCCACGTTGAAATTACTTATTTAAAAGATTTTATTTCAATATTTAATTTTTATGGTGTCATAAATGGTTTATTTCCGGTTAAATTGATTTAATGAGAAAACAATTGTGGCAATAGATTCTCTTTTCCGTGGAGTAATTTACAATAGTTTTTGTCACATTAAATAGTCAGGTTTTCTTAAATGTTTATAAGTGACGTGACTGCTATTTAAATGTGTACGATTCTTCATTCTCTATTTCTCCATTCTATAGGGAAGAAGAATGTACATTACAGTATATGTACATGTTTCAAAGACCACGTAGGTCTGTGATACATGTATACTGTTATGCCCTATGTTTCTTAACACTTTCAGTTTTTCCCGTAATCTTTTATAGTTTATTACATTGTCTTGTGTAGTGATTGTGTACTTGTGATAGTTTTTTTAAATTAATGATGTGTACCTGTAAAAGTCCAACTAACTTGAATAGGCATACATTTAAAAAAATTGTTATCTCCGATCGAAAGCCGCCATCATGAATAGGTTTAATTGATGCTGTCGCTTTTTAAAATGTTCATTGCTTTACCATGTTTTCCGTCAATTATGCCTTTCATTTCAAAGCCATTTGGCTTTCCGTTCATTCTTGATACTTATGTATACACTTTTTTTAGATTGATTTCAACTCTCTAATAATTTTTCTGTTTACTTAGGGAATGACTTAACTTTTCAGTATTATATAACGTACACTTATTAAATTTTCACAACTATTTACAAACTATCAATTGAAAAACTACTTATGCTATGTATATTATTATATTTTGTGTTTGTACGGAAAGCCAATTTCCTTGATGCAATTCTGAAACGGCTTTTGGCGCAAAACGTGTTGGATACAATTCAATTCTTCCGTTCTATTACTTATAGGAGCTGCGGACGTGTCCAAAACTCCTCTTGCGAGTGAAGCAAAGCAAGATGTCATCACATGGACCGTGCTGAGATGAACAAACGCCTTATCCCTCCCTCAGTATACGGACACGGTAGCTGACTCTATTGGGAAATATGTATACCAACATACCCATATTGTGCCTGGTGTGGCGAAGGAAATTGGATAGATATATTATATTAATTTATTTTTTTTAAGTAATTATTTTTTATTTTTAATAATATGTTTACATGGTATATAATTCATTTTACATCTTGGGTCTTTTTACTACTCTTCCATTGAAAGCATTTGCTTGTGTATGGAAGGGGAGTGTACATAAATGTTGTTGTTAGTTAGTACTTAAATAATTCATTGTACATAAATGTATGTTTGCTGTAGTATTTTTTTTTTGATAGTAGTGAAGGATAATATATTAATATAATTAATTTTAAAAAAGAAAGGAAGTTATGGAAAACTAAGGATATTTGTGAGATTAATTAATTGACAGTAGTTTTTTTTTTCAGAATATTTTTAAAGTGTCTCTTGACAGAGAGCAGTATTCGGGTTTTATCATTAATGCTTCTGATTTCTTCTGGTAGACGATTGAAAAAGGTTCTTCCCTGGTAAGTATAATGATGTTGTGCAAAAGACGTATTTAGTTTTGGGCATAGAAAAACATGTCTAAGTCGCGTTCTGTTTTCATTTAAAAATTGATATTTATCTTTTTCTTTTATAATTTGGATTAGTGAGTTTTTAACATATAGGTCTTTAAATGTAGGTACTTGAAATTCTTCAAACAGGCGTTCTGTTGGGTAGTCAAAGGGTTTTTTTAATATAATTTTAATAATTATTTATAATTTCATTTTAATGTGTGCTTATTAACTACATACAATAATCAGTTACATATCAACATTAGAATTAAATAAGACTAAATCAAGCGAAATTTGTAAAAATTGATGGTTTATTGTCTTACTGTCTAGAATCTATCATTTATAAATTTTAACATAATATTAATGTAAAAGATATGTTTTATTTAAATTTACCTATTGCAGACGCAGTTTAAGTTTCTTAGTTGAAATACTGCATCTAATTTTCCAGATTGAAATAAATAACCTGTTTCAATACTAAGAAAGAAGGATTAGATTCTATAAAAGCTGAAACGACTGCAGTTATTGGATCCAGCATTGAAGTGTGTGTTCTAATCAAATAATAAAAACCTACACAACATCGTTCGTCTTTAATAAAACGACATTTTACTCCAAGTTATAATGATTCAGTTTCCAAGTACTTCAGTCTTCATTTGTCCTCTTTGTACCGAGAAACTCAATTCGATACTTGGAAAGAAGGATTACTACGGAAGGAAACCGCTATACCGACACTACACAATGTTCTCAGTTAAACAAACATTGAGGGGAAAAATCGCTTTTCCGTTCAGTTTTGCGTCCTGCTGTAATCCTGATAGGAGCGATCGGAGCTAAAAAGCGAAACCTCTGAGCCAGAAAGGTAAATATCAAAGGAAATCCGAAAATTTCCTTCGTGTGCGCGATTTCCTTTAACGTTTGTCCAGGAAGCTTTCTCCGCCGCTGCTTGGAGCCCTCTGTTTGTTGTAAAAAGTCATCGACAGAATATTGGAAACTGCAACGAACTGAACAATAAAAACGGCACGCAAGAATAGGGTGCCGAGCAATTTTCTATTTTTTGCGTTATATCTTTTATACATCCTAATAAGCAATCGTCTGGGGGCGAACGAAGACGGCGCGAGTAGTATTCCTGTCGTGTAGATTGTATAGAAACGGAAAATGAGATTTTTATGATTTTATCAATAAAAAAAAAACATGATGTCAGGACCATAAAATACTGCAGCTTGCCCTCGATATTACGCGACGAGATAAAACCCGCTTTATTCGCAGCAGCTAGGGTTTGCTAATCCCTTACCTTTTTCACAATCTCGCGGGATTGCGGGATATAATTTAGAAATCCCACGGGATACTTATTAAGAGGTGTTAAAATGCAATTAACCTAAAATTCTTTAAAAATTTTATTATTTTTTGGTACCAATAATATTCTAAAAAGACATTGGTAATATAATAAGAGGGCATTTAATTTGGAAATAATTTTACTAAAAAAATAAGTCCATAAGATAATTTAAAGATCCACTGTATTTTTTTTAAATATGTTTCTTAAACTATTAACATACACGACGATGTGAGCTAACTTAAGATTAATAAATAAATAAATAATAAACGAAACTATGGAAAAGTCCATACATCCAATATTATGTGAACGGACATTAAATTTGTGTACCGCAGCCCAGAAGTGGAAAACGCTCTCTCTGCTTCCACACTAGTTTACTGGTGGCTCTGTCATCAAGAAGCAGGGAGCTAATGAAAGGTTTTTCTCCCTGATACTTCAGTTCTCAAAAAGGTTTTTCTGAATCTTTTGTTTCCGTCTAAATCTTCCGATTGCTGCGTTTAAAAAAAAATCAGGGTAGGGCTTTACCTATTCCTTCTAAATAGATTGTATTTCTTGAAATTTCCGATATTGAAATGCCTCTTCCTCTTCCTCTTCCTCTTCGACTTCCTCTTTCATTGTTGTATATTTAACATTGCTTATATTGTTCACGCTCTGCGCATCTGCACTCAAAATACCATTATATTCGGTAGTTATATCTACTGATCTCATTAACATCCTTCCCGATAGTAGCTTCGCAATAGCAATAAAAATGGTAAGCAGTAATTTTCATCATTTCAATCAAAACTGCATGTTTATGGTGTAATTTTTTTTTTCAATCCCGCTATCCCACAAATTCCAGATACCACAAGTCCTTTCAGAAACGTATAGTCAAAATTGTCATAATTAATTCTGAGATGTCATTATTAATTCTTAGTTGTTATAATTACTAATATAAAGGTATAGTTTTAGTGCCTTTGTGCGAGAGAGGTAAATGCATCTAAATGTCCGACTTGAACAAATACAATACTTGCAGTCTTACTAAAAAAAAGTATTCACAACCGTTAAACGGTGTTTTTGTTGCAAATTGTATAAATGAAAATGTTTAGATTCGAGTTGGTACATAAAATTTTACACTACTACCCAATCTTCCTCTGTTTTATTTCATCTCCGAAAAATGATTCAGCCTCACAACATTACCACATTATGATGCCATTGTTCGTATCAATTAAAACTCATAAAAAGTGTACGCAAAGTACAAAGTTTCTTCACATCATTATTTGCATATCTCTGTATTCCCCGGATACCTTTACAATATCGAAACTTCGAGTTAATATCACGCGTAGAACTAACAAGTTGTGTCTAACAACAGTATCGTGGTTTAATTAAGGCAAGATGTCAACGATAAATTATCGTTACATCACAAGTACCTCCTAAATAGTGAAACTTTGGGGAATGGTATCATGGAATATTCCGGGTGAAAGTCATCTTAGGTATTAAGGAAAATAATAAGCAAATTACATATATTCTATGAATGTCTGGAAAATTATGAACATAACATTGAGCCGAAAAGTTTTTGCCGAAGAAACCAGTGTCTTCTAGGAACATTTTTTTCAGCAATTTTCGCTACTCTTTTTAATGAGTTTTCAGCATTAAAAATAATAGTTTCGATGGTGTGTCTCTGTGTACCTCCGGTTCAAAGACCACCAGATCTTTGATTCACTTTGATTTTCATAATACCGAATAATTCATAGAAACCTTTCTTTTAAATAATAAAAAAGGAAACACTTTGTTTAAAGTCACTTTATTGATATTTTAATGTCCACCGGTTTCGGTACCTCCGTACCATCATCAGGAATGTTAGTAAATCAAGTTTACTAACATTCGAAAGGAAAATTAATTTTTAATGGTCATTTGAATGATAATGATCCGGAGAAAAATGTAATTAGTACAAATACTTTCTCTTCACAAATCTTACAACTATAATATGGCGTGATTTTTTACGAGTCTGCAGTGTATAGATTCAGAAAAGACTTCAGAATAATTAGATTAAAATGGAATAAGTTTCCAGTACTAAACGGTTATACTAAAATATCTTTAACCCTAGAAGCCTTATCTACGCCTGCGAGGCGTACACACAATCTTAAATTCTATTTCTCTTTCTAACGGTTGAAGTTAGCGCCTCGTGCTCTTTAAACAACCCAGTGGCCGACGGAAGCTCGCCGATGGTATCTGTATCACTAAGGTAAGTCCAGCCATTTTTGAGTTTTTGAGGTATAGTACGCCTGCGAGACGTATGTTTAGGCTTTGTGTAACTTTTAACTAAGATTATGTGTTTTTACTTTCGTTCATTTTTCGTCCATTTGATGTTTATTTTGGCATTGTTTCAGATGCCAACATGTCATTATCTAATATATTAAACAGTAACGATATTTTGAAAATTTTAGACCAAGAAGATAGTCTTTCTCTGGGAGAATCAGCTTCTAAAGACGAGGACAGCCAGTTTGGACGACATTCAAAGCAAAGATGAGAATAACTATGTAACTGAAGAGGCTTTCCCTTTAAAAGAATCTGCTCCCACTGAAGAAGCCGATTCAAAATTTCAAAAGCTGACTTAAACTCGGGGCGAATTTAGCGTGTTCCTGGAAATACTCTTCGCGGTAAGAATAGACGCGGGATGTTTGGTCAACAAATATGGGTCAATCATATCACAGAACTTCAGCTATGAATAAAGTCCGCACCTCTAGAGGACGAGCTCAAATTACAACTTAAATCTAGTGGGCACTATTCGATCAAATAAGCGGAAAATCCACGAAAAATTTAAGAACTCGAGATGTCGACCTGTTGGCAGTTCTACGTTTTTTTTATGGCCCTCTGACACTTCTATCGTACAAGCCAAAACCTGCAAATATGGTTTATCTTTTATCTTGTTGTGATGAAAATGCAATCATTAATAATTCAAGTGGCAAACCAGACATGATTCATTTCTAGAACCAAACAAAAGCAGGAGTAGATTCATTTGATCAAATGTGCGACTCAATGTCGTCCAGCCTCAAATAGATGGTCAATGGCTGTTTTCTATAGCATCTTAAAAATCTCTTTTGTCAATTTATGGCCACAACATGATCAAATAAACTCTCAAACAAAAGAGAATTCATTAAACAACTCAGCACAGATTCGGCAAGCCTTGGATTCAGACTTGAAGCTCGGACTTAAAAATATAAGCCAAATTCTCGCAAAACCCACTGATTCAGGTAATAAACTTTAGGTAGGAGAACCAGAGCCCAAAAAATGTAAATACTGCGTTTTTTGCTGCCGAAAAAAAGATAATGTCGAAATTAGTGTGTTGTAAGTGAAAAAAGTCAGTATTTTCTGAGCACAAAGTTGATGTCTGTGTAGATCGCTCTAAAATTATAGCTAGTAAACAAAATCATGTTTACTTTTAATTTTTGCCCTAAGAATAAGAAATTAATCTTAAAAAAAATACGATTATTTAAAAAAAACATATGTTCAAGTTGATTTTTAAGAAGATGATTTTTTGTTTGAATATAAGCATAATGTTTTGATTCGTTCTAATAAATACCTGTGGTAGGTAGTTTTCATTGATAAAACTTTGTGTTATTATTAGTTTACATACCAACCTTAACTTTCCATCGAAAAATAGGGTAAAAGTAGGTATATTTTGGCCTACTTGCTGTCATTTACATGTGTACGCCTCTGAGACGTATGTTAAGGCTTTATGTACCTATAAAATAGATAAGGCTTCTAGGGTTAAACGGTTGTTGTTGTTTCTTCTTATTCTTAGATTTCAATTTGAAACTTGTGTTAGCTTACAATCCTGCGTGACATTGAATATTAAAATCAGGATTTAGTTTCTAAGTATTCAGTTTTCATTTGTCCTTGTTTTTACCGAGTAACTCAATTCGATACGTAGAAAGATGGATTAATGCGGAAGGAAACGCGTTCCTAAGTTGTGTTACTCAGTCAATAACTAAATTTTAACTGCCCACTCCTTTACCACCCACAAAATATACATTCAAATATAAATGCCTTCCACGAAGATTAGAATTTAAACCAATATCACCACTGACATGGTACCTTTTGACTATTACTCAATCAACATTGCACTCTCTGTCTCTTTTAAACTGTTTGGCATCGTTTATCGCTAAATTATAATATCCAGTGACTTTTAATGGGTCTGCTCTATGTATAGATAAACAAAAATTATCCTTGTATTGACATAAGATTTCCCTTGTATTTTAAATTTCTAAAAAATAGTGAATTGGAATCACAATTTTTATTTGAAAATTACATTGAAAAGGTATCACTAAACAATGTACCTACTGATTAGCTAAGAAGGTTGGGGTAGAAAAGCTGATCAGTTGGAAAATCACCGTTGCTAATAAACTTAATACATAAAAAGAGAAAAGTGTGCGTTTCTTAAGGAAACCGACATGAAACTAATGAGTAAAGACAATTTACCAAGCTTAAACAAAATGTTTTATAAATCCTATCATAGGAAAAACATCGGAGATTTAAAAAAATGTATTAATAAAGTATCAAGGTATTTATTTATTGTTTCGATAATTTAAAATACGTCAACAATTAATACGATGTTGATATTGCATAGATATTAACACTCCAATTAAAAATGTTCACAAATGATGGTTTAGTTGTTATTAGGTGGAAACGCTACTAGTGAAATAACAGAAATAATAATACGCAAAATAAAATATAAAACAAAATAAGTATATAGTACAGAGAAAGAGGAGAAATAAAGAACAAAAATAAATAATAATAAAATACAGTGTGTGGCAAGCCTACGCACGACGGAAGTGAAACTTTTAGTATTCTTCTCTCTCTCTTTTTTTCTGTCTATTGACATATTTATAAGTAGCATGTGATAAAAAAAAATTAAAATTTATAAAAATATGGGATTCGAACCCGGGTCCTGCATAACGAGTGTCGAACGCTCTGCCTCTAGACCGCGAGGAGAGGTATCTCGCGCGACGAGAACCGCGTATACAACGTGTACTCCTCAATTGACTTGTCGAGCGCAAATTTTTGTTTTCAAACACGGCAAATGAATAATATCACATAACGTCTCGTTAACGCTTTATATAGGGTCGAATCGAAGATATATCGGAAGTGTGAAGTCATATCTGTCGTTTTTCAAAATATTTCCGTATATTTGTCCGTTTTGGAAAAGATCTATCGTGTTTTAAAAGTCTCATACCCGTTTTCTATCTGTACAGACAGGCTGAGCAACAGCAACGCATTGCGGGGTACAGCTGGCGTAAAACGAATAAAAATAGATGGCTTATATATATTTAGTATTTCATTCATTTTCACTTTATTTATTCAGCCTTGAAGAATTCATAGTCATGATCGAAACTAGTTGGCGTCAACTTGAAGACGTTTATTTAAATTACGATAAATCCAAAGTACCTACAGGAATATTATTGTTTAAAAAAATTCCATCTGCAAATATTGAGCACGCGTTTAGCGGGCTTCTCAACTTTACGCAACAAAAAGCGCCATCTGTTGGACGCAAAGCATCACGCGTTGTTTTTTCTCTATCTGCACAGTCAGACTCAGCCACAGCAATGCATGACGGGGTACAGCTAGTAGCTAATAAAAATAACACTTATTAAATCTACGAGGCGGCTTATACAGATGTCAATTTTGTCACATTCCATAGCATTAGGCAATCTACACATTCGAGTAATTTGGGTTGAAATAGGCAATATTGTTTTTAATTAATCTAAATTAAATGTTTTATGACTCCTTAAATAACGTCTATTATTATAACTAAAATAAGACAATGAGTGGTTTCAAGCATCTTATGAATTTTTTTGTGTATATAGTCTTCTTTTTAAAGTGTTGTGGTCGTTCCTCATAAGATCGGACAGAGTAAGGCGTTTAATCCACATCTGAAAAACAGTTGTAGTGTTTTTTGTACAGATTCAAAAGCATTTGCATATTTTGTTTAATTAAATTTGGGTACCGTATAACACAACCATATTCTAATTTACTTTTATAACTAACGATTTTCGGTTTTAACTGTTCATATCCAAGTCACATGTTATATGGATTTCCCGTGTCAAAGAATTTAAAAAAAAAAAAAAATTTAAGTTTTATGACAAAAAATAAAAATATATTTTCGTTTGTATTCTGGAATAATTTGGAGAAAAGAATTTTTTTATTTTCATATAAAATAATAAAATGTTAAAAAAATAATTGTTGGAATTCGCCACATAAAATGAGAGAAAGTAGACTTTTCTTATTTTCTTATATTTTGTCACTTGAACAAATACGTAATAAAATACTATACCACGAACGTGTGTTGGAATTAATGAGAATAAATAGGGCTTATTTGGATTACTATTAGAGATTGCGTCAGTATTCCTAGCTTTTCTGGGGAGTCAAAAGAAGGCTGTTTATAAATATGTATGAAAAAAATAATAAAATCAAAAAATAGGTACCTATCTATTGTTCGCAAGAGAGAGCAAATAGGAAGCGAGCACATTACTCCGCAGAGACGATGAACATACAAATGGGTAATTTTCTCGCTTGACTCGTTTTTATGAAAGAGGCGATATTATAATTCGATAATACCCCATCGAATCCGTAGACCCCAGGGATAATAATTGAACTGAGGCGCCTTTAGTGGGACTTGCAGGCGAATTGGAAGCATTAAGAACTCAGCCTAGTTCCGGTCATAAGGAGGTCATTGTACCCCCAACAAAGGATCCCTGCAAGTATTTCTTCATTGTTATCTCGAGCTCTAGAGTGCTGTACAGAATTACTTAGTAAGCTGGAACTATTGGCCATTATAAGTTAGTTACTTTTAGCACATCCCATCGTCACACTTGGGGTTGAATACAAAGAAAAGGTGTTGAGGAACGCGTGTAACATAGTATTATGAATTTTTTTTTTCTCTCAGTAACAAATAAAAATTATCTTTAACATCGATTAGTACATCTTTCGATTTAATTTGAACACTTGTATTCACTCGGAACTAGCATAACGGTATTTTCGAAAGTATTGTCCGGTCGGTGGCTATGTTGATGAATGCGACAGGCGTCTGGGAATACCATTCCACGGCTCCATCATTGCACAATCAACATCTTCCGTAAAAAAAAATATGTAATCGAGTGATAAATGTGAATGTTTTCTTTCTTTACAAAAAAAATATTTATTTATGTATGCATTTTTATTTATAGTAAGATGAAGATGATGAGACACAATTAATTTTTTTTTAAAAATCAAACCGCACAAGAGTCCCAACTGGTTCCAACCGAAAGCCAGTGTGAGGTTGAAGGTAGTGGAGGGAGGAGGTGATTGGGAAGAAGAAGGTTAAAAAGTACCTGGCTATTCAGATTTGGTCACCAAATTATTTACATTTGAATAATAAATATATATATATATATATATATATATATTTAAAACTGTTGTTAACATGGTGTTTGTTTTATGCTGGGTGTGAGGTAGGTTTGAGTAGGTGACACTGTGGTGGGTAGTGTTATATGTTTCGTGAACACCTCACTGGGAGAACCTGTGCTGAGGTGTTTACGTGGTTATGATTAAATGGTACAAGTATTTACGTCTATTGGTTTAATTTTTTTATATAAATGTAAGTTGGGTTTTTAAATTTTTTTTAATGGTTATTGTACATTGTTATTTAAAGATAAGGATTTTTTTATTTATTTATATGCACATATATATACACATATAAACATATACACATGTATACACATACATACATAAATACACACATATAACACCATACCATATATATTTATATATATATGTCATAATGTTTTGTATAAAGTGGATATCTTGTTTTTTGATCCAGGCTGTGATCAGTTTTTTGTGAATGTTTGTGTATATATTTCCCGTATAGTAGTTTCAGAGTGGTGGGCATACAATTAAAAACTTTTGTAGCGTAATACTGAAAGTGTCTTTTTCCGTGTGTGGTGTATCTCTAATATCTCAATTAGCAGGCGGTTGGAATAATCTGAACCCCGACCTGGAGGTTCCCACTTTATTAACCATATCCTCAGTCTCAACAATAGTCTATGGGTAACCTAACAGACTAATCTAGTGTAATGGAGGACTTAGGTAATAGAGAAATTAAGCCCACGACACAACTCCTTTGTAAGAATCCGACGCATTTCCACACAACTAGTAAATAAAATGATTTTTCTCAGTAGAATCAATGTTTACATAAAATATAATTTATACTGTCCATATCTAAAATAGCATAATTGGTATTAAAATATTAACGAATTGCAACAACCTGGTGTTTAAATTATTATGGCTCATTATGTCAGAATTCTTGGTAAAGTTTTAGGTATACTGCAGATCCGGGAAGGAAATCTTTCATGATTAATGGCTTTGATAGGTTGAACTCTGGCCGGGATAAGCTGAAGTCAGATCAATTCTCAATATTCCGATACTTGGTCTAGCCAAGTAAAAGCCTTCACTTGCCATGACTTGCGCTAAAGAACGTGTAACTAAATTCAGGCTACAGTCCGCAACTTCAGAGGGGCTTCACTATCACGAATGGTGTTTCAGTTCACAACTTAAACATGGTTTGGGTGAGATGGCTTTACTAACTGTTTAAACTTTCTCTATGAAATGCTTAGAACATTATTCTATTATTTTAATTTTTTTAAGAAAACTATTTTTGAAATATTAAGCGAGTCAAATAAAAAAATAACAACTAAGTAGTTTTAGAACAGAAGTTTCTAATTTTATCTTACTTAATAAATCAAAACCAAAATTACGTTTTTATTAAAAAAAAACCGTTTATTTTATGTGCCTTTTATTTCAAATTAGGAGTTGCCCGTATAATTTAACAAAGAAACGGCACTATCTCGATAGAAATTCTTTTTTAAAACATTTTTCAGAAAGATAGGTACAATAATACTGATTATTCTGATTTGACAGCTCTTAGAAGGATCCACGCACGTGCGAACTCTGGCGGAATAAAAGTTATAAAGCATTGCAACAATCTTGAAATAGAAATAGAACAGACAGACAAATTTACAGACAGACGAAATGCAAAACGGTACAGTTTCATACCCTAATTGGGGATGAAATAGTCTCACTGGCACCAAACAGGTTGGTAGCATTTAGGAGCAGTGCGGTATTCACGTTTGAAAAAAAGTTGATTTGGGAGGAGGTTATGGGTACGTAACACCTCTGCCAAAGGTCACCCGAAGTCATTTTCTACGTTTGGTGATTTAGCAATGGTGCCCTGGTCCATTGGGTGAGGTTCGGGTCGGGAGAGGCTGGTTTCGAGAAACCCTTTGACCTCTCTAACTGGTCTCTCTAGACCCATTGCCTTACGCGTTTGCGGGAGAGATAGATCATTCGTTGGACACTCATGGACACTCTGATCTCTAGATTACCACCCATGCCGTTTTCCTACCCAGAACTTCCTATCCGTTATCATTCATCCAATTGTGCACAGGTCACGCAATAATTAGAGTTATCTCAAACAACAAATAACGAATGTGCGCATACATGTACAAAGTGTCTAATTGTGACGTCCTTGAATCGCTTGGTATGACCAATGGAATCAGATGTAGTCAGTTTACAAAGATTCGGAATAATAAAAAGCAAATTAAGCCATTGTTGCGTGCGTTGTTTTTCTCATTTTAAAGCAATGCCACATTTTATCCCCACAGACATGATGATGAATTGGTTGAATTTCATTCACCGAAGTGCTCATGGCTTTATCAAGTGAATTCCAGTTCAAAATCATGTTTGTGTTTATCGTGGAATCTTGCTCTTTCGTACGAGAAACTTTAATGAATTTGCAACTTTATTTAGTCCTCTTCCATTTCCCTCGCTTATTGTGTCCAAATTATTCATTTAGTGAAATTTCCCAACACGTTCCAGTGAAATAAAGATCTCTATAAAAGACGACTATCTCGAGTATCTCGTCAGACATTTGGGATGAACTCTTCCCCGCTTCTAGTTTAATAGACAGAGAATTAGGACAAACCGTGCAATACCAGCAGTAGGTAGTACCTCTCTCTACCTCCATTGGCTGTACAGCAGTACAAATAGTAAAAGAAACAGAAAAGAGAACACGTTTACTTGGAAGTATAAGAAAAGCTGTTATATTATGGCAAGCAGCTGTTCGGAGACTCACGACCAGTTCTTTACTCCATTTACGTGTCTTGGGAGTGAGATTACACAGTTTTAGCGGAAATATTACTTGTTTAAGATTCTGGAAAGCAATTTCTATGAAAATCCATTATAAAATACATACAACTTGTGGGATTCAATTTTCTATCCTATTTGGGTTGGCTTTACTTTTTGTTTGTACTATTGTATTTTTATTTTCATTTAAAGAAATATTTTTCAAAATTGGTAAGTGAAAGAAACAAAACAAACATACTATGGACAGAAATAACTATTACTTAATAATAAATTAACAAAAAAAAGAAACAAATATGGATAGCAAAGAAAATTTAAAAATGCCACTGCCAATGTCAATGGAAAAGTTAAGGCAGCATAACTTAATGAAACCTTCATTATAATATATATGATAAGTATACATATATAAAAATATTAGTATATTTGCGGCACATTCCAGAGTGGAAAATTGCCCTAGTGTTTCACAACTATTCAGAATTGAAACATTGCTTGAAATGGCGTTGGTCTTGTTTGGTGACCATAACTGAATAGCCAGGTATTTTCCCACTAAAATTAACTATTTTATTCTAGTGCTTTTTTATAATCTTTACAAAGCTAGATGAAATTAGTTAATAAATTTATACTTCACTCGAAGAAATTAATTAGTTTTACAAAATTAGTTAGTTCATTTATCGTAATGCATCAGAAACGGTGATCCGTTCAAAGATTCCCCTCTCTTAACAAACGGTTTGCCAGCTTTATCATATATTATTCATTGAAGTGAAACTTCTTCACGCGCGTTATGCATTTTCGAGAACCGGAGTAAAACCGACTCATGACCGTCACGAAAAACCGTGATCATTTCGCAATAGGAGCCTAGCTAATAGTATATACCTAGTTTAGGTCATTCTCCAAACTCAGCTTCTTGTCGTCGTGAAGAACCGAGGTTCGATCCCCGCTTTAACTAATTTTTGTTTCTTTACATTCTATCTTTTAAATTTGTATTTACTTCACTGTATTTTTTGATATTTATTGCACTTTGTTCCACTTATTTATTTTCACCAGGACCGTTTTCATCCCACTACGGACATTTTCAGACTGGTAGTTGAAATTCTTATGCTGAAACCAGTCCTGGTAAAAATAAATAAATAGAATAAAGTGCAAAAGTTGTTTGAATTTTAAATCTAATATCCGACTACGGACATTTTCAGACTGGTAGTTGAAATTCTTATGCTGAAACCGGTCCTGGTGAAAATAAATAAGTAGAACCAAGTGCAAAAGTTGTTTGAATTTCAAATCTAATATAATGTATTTCCACCACGAATTAACAGTCCAAAAACTAGACTTACTAAGATATATTTGGAGAATAATATAGTTACATTAATGTTTCTACGAATATGGTACCTACATGGTGCCTATTAAGCTGATTCCAGCCAATTTATTCCCATGACATATGGATTATAAAAAAATATATACAATATTTTTTTTTATTATTTTAAAAAGGAAAAAAATAAAACATTATAAAAATACAGGGGGATTACTTTAGAGCACTAAGCCTGGTATTGAAGACTGTCCTCGTTCTTCCGGTATTTCCATAGAAGAAACTTCGAGGAACAAGGGTTATTGATCCCTTCGAAACTGGCGTAAGGTTGAGAAACCCGCCAAACGCGTGCCCAACGAATTTGTAGACGGAATTTTTTTAAAGACGAATATTCCTGTACTTTGGATTAATCGTAATTTAAGTAAACGTCTTCAAGTTGATGCCAACTAGTTTCGATCATAATTATGAATTCTTCAAGGCTGAATAAATAAAGTTAAAATTAAATGAAATAATAAGAACGGGTTGTTTTGGAGAATTTGAACAATTCATCAAATTTCAACGTTCATTTACGGACTGTATGAAAGTCCTATTCAAGTTCTGTTATTATATCATTATAGGTCTGTCTGTGCAGATAGAAAAACAAAAGCGCCTGTTGCTTTTACTTACAACAGATGGCGCTGTTAAATAATACATATTTTTACCTGTCACAGGTGACTTCTATATAATATAGGTATACAAAAACACACTCGTATTCAATTGCAACGTTGTGTCAAAATATCAAATCAATAGGTTAAGAACTTTCGGAGATGTAAGATTTTGAACAAACGAACATTTTTATTTTAATAGATAAATTGAGATAATAATTTTTTTTTGTAAAAATAAAGAAAGTGATTTTATGAAAGGAATATTTATGAAATACACTCTTATAAGCCCATTGTGAGAGATTTAGTAAGGAATACATTCAGCATTCGAGGTTTAACCTTTAAATATAAATTCAAATACAATAATACCCAAGCTAACTCCGGGCTGTATTTTATATAAAAATGAAATATCAACCGGTCCAAGTAAAGTCCACGTGAAAGGCCGTGCGGGGAATGGAGAATGGAGAGTGGCCAGGGAAAGCTCCATAAGGCGAGTGTTTTTTCTTAAGAAAGCTCTCCATTTATTAATCAACTGCTGTTTTTATTATTATATTTTCAGTGTTATATATAAGTGCTGCTAATGTACAGGTTGTCCTGAATTATATAAAGTAATATTTTTTGAAGATTTTCTAATACATTAATAATTTAAGAGGGTTTGGGGATGGTAAGGCGAGATGAATGAAGTAGCATCGCAACCAGTGGCGGCTCGTGATTTTTTGGTGTACTAGAGTGCTAATATTAGAAAAAATGGCACTATTGATATTGTAGCCAAAAATGTCTGCTTTAAAAAAAAAACTATTTTTTGTATGAAGATTTTCAGGAAATTCGAGCGGCTCAAGGCCAAACTGAAATTACATTTTTCAAACTGAAAAGGGCGATTAAGTAGTTGTTTCCTTATCGACTGCTCAAATGTTCCGCATGTATTCAATGGTGTATCGCCACAAAAGCTTATTTCTTAAAGCTTTATTAAGGTTCCGATAGTCGTACAAGATTAATATTATTTTATTCACCTTTCAAAATGGACATTCCTTCTTCAAGTGTAGTCGAATAATTGGAAATTAGAAAGAAACTTTGATTTTTTTCGCAAGCATTTAAAATTATTATTAACTATCTGAAATTTCCGGCGTTGCCCGGGCTTTAAGGGGGGGCTAGGGTTAATTCGTACGAAAAAAGGCATTTTTTTGTGAATTTTTTGTGACAACACGGTTAAAATTTCTTTATTAAATCTAATAGGACAGTAAAGTATGACATTTTAAGAATGTTTTATAAAATTTTCACGGAGAGACATTAAAAAACACGGCAATGGCAGCAATTATTCAGACGTGTCTAAAAAAAAAGTAGAATGGCGGTGCCCCTCATAACTCGGTGCTGGGTCATCTGAAATCAAAAAATCAAAGTTCATTCGTTAGATAATAGTTTTTACCAGGTAACGCTGGGAGGGTTTTTCGAAATTTTATTTTTTCATTTTTTTGGAACACTTTGAAGGGAAAAACGCTATTTTTAGTGAAAAAAATCGGCTAATTTGTTATTGTAAAATAATAATTATTAACAAATTTGAAAAAAACTCTCCAGCGTTACCTCGAAAGTTATGTACAAAAATAGTTTTCAAAATTTCAAAAGGATCGGTGCAGTAGTTTTGAAGTTATGACGGGAACCGACTTTGAAAACATGAGTTGTGGGAAAAACGCTATAAAGTTTTGAACACTAAAAAATCTGGTATTAAACGTTTATAAAAAAAATTTTTCGGCTTACCTCACACTGAATCATCAATGCCAGGTCTATAAAGGATGTTGCTATCATCCATGATGTCTAAAGCACCTTTTTGCTCCTGTCTACGACGAATCCTGCCTTCTTTAGTTTGTCTCTCAGCTTCCTGCTCTGCTCGGCTTATATGTATGGTCGGGTAGGGATTAAAATCCGACAGGTATAAAAATACTCGTAACTTCGTCAATTTTGCTCCAATCAACTTGAAATTTGAACACAATATTCTTAACATATTAAGCATTTATTTAAAAATGCAAAAAAAAATAATTTTTAAACCCTAGCCCCTCCTTCAGTAAAGGTGTTATATAAATTTCTTTCATTATGGGAGGCGGGTTTGGGTACCGAAGCTCCGGGAACCATTCATTGAATCTCCAACTTCTCTGCCAAAGGTCACCATAAGTGCCGGATGCCTCTGCTCATCGGCGACATTCTGCATGGCGGGCCGGATAGAAAGAGCTTGGTTGAGGGAAACACTAGCCGGACCCCTCAACCCATTGCTTTGCAACGCAATGAGAAGGATGGATTTTAACGTCCAGCACTCCTGGATACACTAACCCACCGTTCATACCTTTTCCTTTCCAGAACTTCCGTTCCTTCATTTCAACAAAAAAAGTTTTGAGGAAAATCGTTTTCTCCAGGACCTCCTGTGTGTAGTTTGTGTGTAAAAAAAGTAATCATCCTCTTATTTTGAACGTCAAGTGTGAAACAATATTTCATTCAGAAGAATCAACTACTTTTTAAGGGGTGATAAAAAAGGTGGGGGGGGGGGTGGTTTCACGAAATTCACGTAAGCAGTGACCTTCCTCCTGCTTTGAAGACAAAGTGCGGAAATTTCTTGGAATAAGACTGTTAAAAACATACTTATCTCTGGATATTCTTCTTAATATATCTATATCTACAGAAGAAAGATACGAAGAATTTTTCAAGGTTCGTTACTGATGTGCCACCAAGCATTAGGCTATCCTGTATTCTCATGACATAATATTTTTTAGTGTATTTTGTTCAATCAAAGGTTTGCATAAACACAGTTATGTCATGTTGTCATTATTTTATGCCATCCAATGCCTGACACACCCATCAGGAGGCCACCCTGTAACTCACCATAGTACGGTGTGTACAGGGCACCCTATTGTATTATGTATTACGTATTACAGATGTGGGTAGCACTAAGTCGCCATCCGCCTTTTAGCTGAGACCAGTCACCCGGGGAAAAATTCAAAGGTCTTACTCGGGGCAATAATGGCGATGGGCAATCGTTATTTCAGTTATTAACGGTCCAGTTCACACAGCATCAAGCCGAGGAACTTTAATGGCTCTCAGGGCGGGAATCCTGAATCAATATTGCCGCGTTTTATTCTCTGTGAATGCTGGTAACGCCGAGTACGGATGGCAAATCACGGACATTAATTATTGTAATGATTGTTCGATTTGCTAATGTTTGATAAAGTGTAGAGTAATAGGTTTATTCTTTCATGATTATTTTCCTCAATTTATTTGTCACTCCGCTGGTCAGTTCATCGTTCAAAAGAATATAAATATGGTATCTTTTTAGAGTTAAGAAAAACTTAAAATTTCAGAAATTAGAAAGAGTGAAAAGAAGAATATAAATATTATCAAATAATTAATAATAAATAATACTAATAATGTTTTAAGTATCATATAAATTTTTAAAAATAATTCACCACAATTTGGTAATTAAACATAACTTGATTGACTGCCATAATATAGTACCATATTATGAATACAAACCAAATTAATATTTAGAAAATGAATTTTATATAATATATTATGATAAAACTATACTAACAGATCGAACGATTAGTCATAATAGACCCGATATAGTTTTACATGACAAAATAAAAAAAAAAAACTTATTTCATTGATGTCGCTATTCCAAATTCGTGGAATATTAAAAAATCTGTTTCTGAAAAAATAGAACATCCACCGATTTAAAAATGAGATTAAAAAAATTTGGCAGTCTCTAACTATAAAAATATTACCATTTGTTATTTCGGCTACTGTCATTATACCTAGCTCTCTCATTCAAAATTTAGCCTTACTAATAAACGTGTTTTAAATTGTACACGACTGATAAACAACCATTTTTGTACAATAAACTGTTCTTTATCAGTCATTTTCACATTTATTAGTAACGCTGCATATTATAAAACAACGTTGATGTCCGAGTCTGTCTGTTTATGCGCTTAGTTCTTCTAGATTTTGATGGGGTATTTCCAATAATTCAAAAAAAAAATTCCGGAAGGTTTATATTTATAATACTCGCATATAATATTTGAAGGAAGTAGAGAATAGTCGATGTTTTGTAATCAAGTCGTAAAAATATATTTTCGGGCTTTTTCATTGCTACCGCTGGCTAATCCTAATGAGATCATCAAAACCTGAAAACTTTACCCCGAAGCATTCATAAGTGCCCGGGCAAAGCCGGGAACATGTTGGCTAGTTTTTTTTTTTAATACAAAATTGTAAGTTATCAGTTGGATAGTCCTAATACAATAATTTTGATTCATTTTCATGTTCCTACCATTAGATCAAGATTCCCTAGTATGTATTATCAGAAAAATTATACTTCGGTTTCAGGCTACAAATCTATTATAAATAGTTTTCACACCATTGGTAACTCGTGTACTATGTTAGCTTATGTTTTTAATATGCCCTATTGAAATATAAATCCGTAGGTATTGATTAAACATTTTATCAGTGCATATTTTAACGAGTACACTGCATAACGGGCTTTTTGTTTTCGTTTCTTCTTCATTTCTTTTACATAATTTATTTATTTTTATTTAAGTACATTAAACAGGCATGGTGCCCAAAAATTTACATACATGGATGTTTGAATACATAATAATAACAAAATAATTAACAATATGAATAAGCTAAATACGCAGAAGTAAATGACAAATAAGAATGGGTAAAAGGTAAATACAAATATGTTCATAAACGATTTGTTATTGTCACACCTGTACTGGTGAGACACTGATTAGGTAGGTACAATGTTACTTCTCTTTAAATAACGGGCTTCATCACAATATCAATTTCATATGTCACTCTCACTAACTTTCATTTTTAGGCCTTTATTTGTAATATATTTTAATTTAGGAAACCCTGAAGAGGTGAGCATTGCTCACGTAACATGTCGGTTGATCTGAACAATTAGAGTGGTTAAAAATAAGTGGTTGTTAATTTTTTAAATTTCAACGTTTTAATTTATAAAATGAACGAGAGTAACTTGCGATTCATGTTATCAGGTAAGGTTTATGGTTCATAAATAATCAAACTATGGCTACCCACACTAAGATCTCATCGCCCTGGGTCGTGAGCGATGGCTGCCTAAAATCAGGTATCGATTCTCAAATCCAGGCCACTCGTAATCGCCATCGATAGTACATTCATTAGTTGACATTCTTCTTCTCGAGTCTCGTCGACGGTACATACTTACATACGCCAAAGGTCAAAAGTCATTCCACTCAAACAACGAGTGAGTCACTCGTTGTTCGAGTGGAATGACTTCGTCGAGAATCGAGGCCCTGGTAGACTATTTTTTTCGAATTAAGTCTATTTATTTAAATTTTCCAGCAATCAGCTCAGTCATTAAACTTACAAATATGGGAAAGACGATGAAAGTGGATTCATTGGCTTTTTCATATATTTTATTTATTTATATATATGAAACCGCACAAGAGTCTCAACTGCTCCCAACCGTCTGGATTATGTTGTTGGGCTGATGGTTTTGGAGAGGAGAAGCAGATGGAAGGAGGGAGGTGGGTAAGTACTTGGCTATTCAGATCTGGTCAACAAACACGGCCAAAGCCATTTCAAGCCACGTTTAAATACTAAATGGTGAACTTACAGCAGGACGATGATGGGAGTATTTTTCACTCTGGAACGTGCCGCAAATATACTATATATTATTTTTTATGAGTAATTAGCTAAATATGATTTAAGATTTTCACGGCCAAAAGTATTTTTGTTATTTGTTTTTGGGGTGTTATGCCGTGTTGCGCTAACTCCTTCTTTAGCCAACGTTTCGGACAGCATTGCATTGTCCATCATCAGGGAAAATGTGAGCTTATGTATGAGTTTGTGATACCGTGTTGCCAGCTCCAACCCTCTGAGATAACATTAACGTATCATTTTTTATTCAAAGTGGTTTTCTTCGTTTAGCTCTGGTGTAGCCGTCAATTACCGGATACCAAGAACTATTGAGCTTAGCTCCATCGTCTATCATCTATGGATTTCAATGGCCTCCGTAATCAACCGTGCTCTATAAATTTTGGGTCTCCCCAGGATTTCAGGAACAAATCCAAAGTAATGCCCGGTGTCAATCAAATGCTCGGCAATTGCCGATTTGTCAGGGTGGCCGAGTTTACAAGCTCTGAAGTATTCTGAGATCCTTTTGGAGATAGTCCGCTCTGTCTGGCCTACATAGACCTTGTCACATCCGGAACAGCTGATTTTATACACTCCGTCTATAGGAAACTTAGTCTAATCACTAATGCCTTAGTTCAGAAACCTAATTGACGCGAACAAAGTGACCAAATGACTTGCAACATCTATTTTATATTGTGTGAACGTAAACTAGTTACAATAATTTGGTCGGAATATTGGCAGTTAAGGGTAAAACTGGGCCGCGACCCGCACTTAAGAGCTCTTCTTGGTCGACCGCCTTGACGTCTAATAAGTGACCTAGAACCGGTTAAGTGTTTTTAGACAAAGGATAAAAATTGTGCTGTGTGGAGACAATTTAATAGTGTTTTCAAAGCGACGTATTTCAAAGCCAATAAGTTGCCTCATGAAAATCATATTATGTTGGTTTTAATCTTGATTGCATACTGAAAGCTTAAATTTTACAATTACAAACTTGTAAATATTGTTTTTTAAATCATAACTCGGTACCTATTTAAATTTAATAAAATAATGTCATAAACTCTGAAAATCAGAGTTATTACATAAAAAACAACCAATTTCCATCACTAACATTGTTGATTCAAAATTATCCAAGTTCAAAACATTGAAGAATTAAAAAAAAGACTTACTACAAATATTCAAAGATAAAAACATTAAACTTAATTCATCATTAACGCTTAAATATAACATCCAAGTCCTCTGTTTTCTATTCAACAGATGCACGATTATTATATTTACAAAGGGATAAAATGTTTTAATAGTTTTTCGGAAGAAGTAAAAAAAAAACTTTATTTGAAAGTTTTGAAAGACATGTAACATTAAATGTAAAACTTACTCATGGTTTATAAGGAAAGTAATAATTTTGGAAGTCGTCCTGTCCCTTGGTTCAAATGCACTAACTTCTGGGCCATGGTATAATCTTATTAAAATATTATTCAAGTAAAATAATTCACCCCAAGATATCAAAGAGTGGGTAGTGTGATTTACATTAAAATTCCAAGTGCAAGGGTGAATTTTCCCATTCAAAATTGAGCTCTCACATCTATTTCAGTTGTGTCTAAGGGATGAAAATTGTAGAAAGAACTTTCGCTTTCCAGTTTCAATTTACAGAACTGAAATGTTAGACCAAAGTTGTTACAAGTCAAATATATGGCGAGTACGACATTTTGAATATTACTTTGAACGCCGGAACAGCTGTCACAATAATAAAACTAAAATATTTTTAGAAGTTAGTAATTGTTACATTTTGTTTCTCTTTATTTCAACAAAATTTTAATTTGAGTTTTACGAAAAAACATAAAAAAAACTGCTCAGTTTTTCGAAATGGGTACTTACTGATACAGATTTATAGTATTTAATTAAATTCTTTATAAACGTGGTCTGAGGATTGAAATACTAAAATAACAAATGTATTTCCATATTAAATTAACATTTTTCACTTTGGTTTAAAATGTTTGAAGAACACATATTTAAAAGGATAATGTTTAGAAGTTATCCTATCCAATAATTAGTCTCCTGAAATATCCATACAAATTGAAAATATTTCACGAGTAAAAATAAATTCCACCGACGGGAATTGAACCCGCACCTTCTGATGTCCGGTCAGGTCCTCTGGACCACTGAGCTATGTCGGCTTATTTCCAACACGCCTACTAGTAATTCAATATTTACTAGTATTTCAATCAACAATTACTGCATATTATATTTCTTTTTTCAATTTGTATGAATATTTCAGGAGACTTATTATTGCTTATTATAATTTGTTATCCTTTCTGCTTTTGTACAAAAAACCTTGTTTTCTATACATCAGATTAATCATTATAAAAAAAGATTATTTGTTATTTGCGTAGCGAAATCCTGTATTCTACAGAAACAGGTATTTCAGGAAAAAATCATATATTTTTTAATTTTATTTAATTAGTTTCAATGGCAAAGTTTGTAAATGATGTAGGTATAAATTCATTTTTTTTCAGTCCTACCTCTCAAGGGTGTTCTATTCTGAGACGGCCTATAGTTTTTTTTAATATTTTTATATTTAGTTTCAAATTGTTTTTAAGTCGTCTTTATAATGTTTGTAAGTGGATTATCACTTTGTTCTCTCAGCCATGTTTTTGCCTTTGCTTTAAATATATTTATTTCCGTTAATTTTTATCTGATTTGGTAGAGCATTATACAGGTTTGTAGCATGGAATTCAATATTTGTCTGTCCAAAAGATGTATTTAAAATAGAAGTAACCTGTGTATTTTGGCTTATTTCCCTACTTGAGTATTTACGTTGGGCAGTGGAGAATTAAGATATATTTTTTTAGTTTAAATAAAATATTTGGTAATTATTTATCTAAGACTACCGTTTTCTTACGAATTTCAAAAAAAAAAACAATCATTTGACCAACTTAATGACAATAAACAACATTTTTTTGCATTGGCAGTGTAGAAAATATGAGAGACATAATCGGCATAATATACAATTACTCGAGATAGCTGGCCACGCACCCCTTAATTATTAGGCGACCGAATTTGGTTTCAAACATCATATGAATTTAATTTCATTATATTTAAAGGATAATTACTATTTTTTTTTAAATAAAGCCTTTTGATTTTAGGTTAAGTTGGGTTATTTATTTTATTTTTTTTTTTTTTTTAATTCCTTTATTTTTCCCAATTTTTACATTAATTACATACAATATTATATAAATCAATAAGAATAATGGGAACCCACTAAGGCGCAGCCTGTGCGTGGGTAATATATTTAAGTTATTATTTTATTGTACCTAGAAATAAACAAATTGTGGGCATATAAAATAAAAACAAGAATACATTTTGTAAAAGCGTTTTGTATAAAAAGTGTTTATAATAGTGTATAGTGAAGTTATAAGTGTTTATTGTAATATATGTAATATATGGTGAATATTTTATGAGAAACATAAATTGATACAAATTAAATAAAAAAAGTTTCAACTGCTGTGTCGAAAAGCCATAATTTTAATTCTTTTAAATATTGAGGAAGTTTAGTTATCACTTGAATATTTTTCGGTAAAAGATTGAAAGTACGAGGTCCAATGAAACTGCAGTGTGTTTGCATTTGTTTTGTGTTCGTTTGGGGAGTATAAAATACATTATTATTTCTAATGTTGGTTCTGTTTTCATTTATTTCGAATTTATTTTTGTTTTTAAAGATGTATTTCATAGTTTGCAAAATAAATAGTTTACGGAGACAGAATAGTTTAGATTCTTTGTATAACTCATCCGTTGAAAATGTTCTTTTCCGACTATACATAACTTTGATGATATAATTTTGAATTATTTGTAAAGGTTTGATATGTGCATTAAGCGCACCGCCCCATCCTATTATTCCGTATATGAGTGAAGATTGCACCAAAGAAAAATAAATCATTTTCAGTTTTTCAACATTGAGCACTTCTTTTAGTCTGTAAAATGTGTATGTAAGATATATTAATTTACAGACGGTATTATTAATTTGTGACTGCCAATTTAATTTTGTATCAATAAAAATACCTAAATATTTAATCTTTTCAACTTTTCCGAGTTCAAAGCAAGATGAGCATATTTCTTGATTACAGTTAACGTTATGTATTCGAATTTTAAGGTTATTAGGGGGTTTATTTTTACTATTTTTAGAAAAGGTTAGGTAAAATGTTTTATTATAGTTTAAGAAGAGTCTATTACTTTCTAGCCATGATGAGACATATGTAATACATTTTGTTGCCTTCAAAAAAGTTTCAGGCCAGGATTTTCCGTTCACTATTATTACTGTATCATCTGCGTAAGATACAATTTTACCAGGGATTATAACATCACATAAATCATTTATGTATATTAGAAAGAGAATTGGGCCAAGCACAGTTCCCTGTGGTACTCCATTTTTTATTCCTGTTTCAGTACTATAAAAATCCCCTATTTTTGTTTTTTGTTTTCTGTCTTTGAGATAGCTAGTAAGAATTTTTAGTGTATCATTTTTTAAACCTATTTGATTCATTTTTTTAATAAGTAGATTGTGATTTACCGTATCAAAAGCTTTTCTTAAGTCTAGGAATATAGCTAAACTCTTTTTATTTTGATCAACAGATGTGTATAATTTTTTAGTCAGATCGAATATTGCATCTTCAGTGCTTAGTTTTGTTCTGAAGCCATATTGATTTTGGGACAGAATTTTGTTTTGTTCTAGGTAATTCATTATTCTATTTTTGATACATTTTTCAAATATTTTTGAGAGGTTTGAGACCAAGGAAATAGGTCTGTAGTTGTCTAATATGTGCGTTTCTCCTGATTTGTGAATTGGTATTATGATAGAGGTTTTTAATTGTTCGGGAAAATGTCCCTCTTTTAAGGATATATTAAAAATATGTAGCAATGGAGTTAAAATGTAATGTTTTATTTTTTTTAGTGTGTTGCCTGATAAACCATCAATTCCTGTAGAATTTGTTGATTTTAGACCATCAATGTGTTTATCAATTTCATCTGTTGTGATGGGTGAAAAATATTCTAAGGAGTTAATTGAATCGTTAGTTGAGTCTAAGTGTAAAGATGAGTCTACGGGTATTGTATTATCAATTTTGCTAGAAGATTCAAGTATTTGATCTACTACATTTGTAAAAAAGTTGTTAAAGTTTTCTGCAATAGTCGATTTGTCAGTTATAATATTTTCATTTATTATAATCTCATTGACATCGGTTGATACTTTTTTTTTGTTCGTGATTTCATTAATAATATTCCATGTTTTTTTGGTATCATTTTTTGCACTGTCAATTTTTTCACAATAATACTTCTTTTTGCAATTTCTTATTAACCTATTTAGTAAATTTCTGTACATTAAATATTTCGTTTTCATGAAAGGCATAATACTTGTGTTATTTTTTTGACAGGCTTTTTGATAATTTAACATCTCTTTGTATAATTTATCTCTTTGTTTGATAGAGACTATTAGTCCTACGGTGATCCAAGGCTTTATTTTTTTATAATTTCTCTTAGCGATGACAATTTTATTTGTACTCTTGGAAATATAAGCTTCTAGAGTTTTATAAAATAATTCTAATGCTGAATTTGGGTTAGCTATTGATAGTATGTTGTCCCATTTTTCTGAATGAAGTAAATTGTTTAATGTGTTGTAATTAATTTCATTTATTTCAACAGTGTTAGAGTATTCTTTTGAATTTGTGGTTAAGATGTTGTGTCCGTAGAATGTTGGGTAGTGGTCAGTAATGTTTGTTTTTAGAGTTGAAGATTTAGTTATAATGTGTTTGTGTGTTTTGATAAATATGTGATCCAGAGTCGTGGAATTATTTAGATTTTCTCTTGTTGGTGAGTTTATGTATGATTGATATCCTGCATAAGACAAACAATCTAAGTATTCATTTGAACATTTTGTTCTTTTGTTGTTTTCATTAATGTTTATATTAATATCACCAGTTAATATTGAAAAGTTAAAGTTATTTCTGTTTGTCATTTTTATAAGTGAATTAAGTTCATTGTTGAATAGAGATTCATTTAAGGAAGGTGATCTATAGATAGCTAATAGCAAATAAGTGCAATTACTATGGGTAAATGTTAATTTAATTGCGTTAGCTGTTTTAAAGTCTAGAATTTCGAAGGCAGGTTTTTTAAGACAATTTTTTATAAATAAAGTGATTCCATCGTGACCAGTATGTTTACATTCGGATGAAATAGTTACATATCCTGGCAAGTTATAGGGAATTACTTCTTTCATTTGCGTTTCTGTTAAAATGACAATACTAGGAGAAAAATCAAGACTATCGAAAAGAATACAAAGCTCATCAAAGTGCCTTCTTAAACTTCTAATATTCATATTAAGAATTGAAAAGTTAACGTCCTTAAAGTGATTATTTAGTTCACTAGTGTTTTTACAAATGTAATTTTCATACAAAAACTTTTCATCAGACATTTTGATGGATATAAGTAATTTTCACATGCAATGCGGTTAGATGGTCCTTTATTCTGAAGGGATGTCATTCGGCTGCCTTATATGGATGATTGGAGCTGTTTCATCTTTTCTCATCATAACGTTACCGTTTTTCGCCCAGATGAATTTGTAGCCGAGTCTTGAGGATTTCGCCAGAAACAGGAGGTGTTTATTTAGTTGCGTTAATTGTTGGTTTATGAAAATTTTGTTATCTTCCGGAAAATTTATTTTTTTAGTGTACAAGACACCATATTTTCTTTTTTGGTCGATGATTTTGTCTTTTGTTTCTTTGTTTTGGAATGATACAATTAAGGCTGGATATTTGTTTAAAGGGTTTCTGTTTCTGATACGATATATATTTGTTATTTTTGATGATTCCATTTCGCATTTGATGGTTTCCATAATATTATTGACTATTTTTGGTAAGTTTTCATTTTCTTTAAAAGGAATACCTTGTATCTCAATGTTATTTTGTTTGTGTAATTGTTCCAGTTTGTTTATTTGCTGTTTTATTTCGTTGTTTTCTGATTGCAGTTGTTTGATCAGTGTATCTTTCTTTTTATTATTTTCTTCATATTCATCAATTTTATTACAACAAAATTCTACTGATTTCTTAAGATCTCTTAGTTCATTTTTAATTTGTTCTCTAAAAGATTTCATCAATTGTTCCGATAAATCTTCAAACTTTTTTTCCATGAATTTAAATATTTTATTTGTGTTGTAGTCATCATCAGAGTCGCTAGATGGTGTTTTTTTGGTGGTTTTCTTTAGCTTGCTCATTTTAATGTATTTGATGAAATTCACTAGATGGCGTTACACTTATATTATTATAGTTTTTGATTATTATTTTTTCTTTTATTTAAAAAAAAGTTGCTTTAAGCAGGGAGCGAACTCAGCTCCTCCGCGACAATAGTGAGCGACGCTAAAGTTGCAATCCTCTACGCCACGGCCTATTTATCCGCAACCGTGATAATATTGGTACTAATATGTGATATTAGCCTGACTGAATCAGTATTCGGTTTGCGCTAAATAACAATTGCGACAACACTTTCACTGAACACGACACAGATTTAAGATCACTTTAGGATACTGATCAGCGGGCGTTTTAAAACAAGTACGCAATAAAAAGTTCACCACTGTTCCGCAGTTATATATTCACCAATATTTTTGGATTATTTCGGTAAATTAACTATTAAATTTTGATCATTTATGCAGAGCGATTTTTAGCGTGCACGCACAGTTCGAATGTAGGTACTCTATTATAGGTTAGATTGGGGTTAGGATAGGTTGGTTTATTATAAGTTATTACATGTTAGGTTAGGTCGGATATAGGTTAGATTAAATTAGAGAAAAATTTACCAAATATTTTTATTATAATTTAGTTTTGTACATTTTAGACTTGAATGTTTTTGAATATCTCTTCTGTCAGAGATCGAACAGGAATTGTTAGAAAAAAAAATTTTTGCTCCTATTTGGGCTATTTTAAGTCGTTCTGTGTGAGTGCTCATGGCAGACCCCCATCCAGTAATCCCGTATTCTATTTGCAATTGACACAAAGCGTCAAATACTTACATCGTAAATAAAATCTCAATTTATGAAATCAATTAATATCAGGACAAATTATTTAACATAACTTCTTATACATATCTTCTTAGTTTACCTTCGATTTAGTTATATTCTGCGTAATGTATGAACTTTTAACCGTCAAAATTGGAATTTCCCATTCAAAAATTATCATAGCAGATGGCGAATTTTAATAAATAATAAAAATGTATTTTTTTTGGTTGCGAAGCTTTATTGCACGTGGTGTCATTGAGCTGGATATTTGTATAAGCGGTGCTATATTTTATATCGATTAGTACGATTAAAAAAAAACTATTTCCGGGTTACAAAAAATAAAACAATATTTGAAATACTAATAACTGTGTCGTGATTGAGGACTTTTACCAACTTAGTCACTGACTGGTGATATATAACGTGACTTGTACTTTTACAATGTAATCGGACAGATGTCATATTTTTTCAAATTTACTTGCACCCCACGCAAATTTCTTATTTTGAAATGCAATGATTTTGAGATAAATATTTTTTTAAATACTTTAAGACTTACATATCCTACACATAATATTTACGATGAATTTGCATGGGTCTGCGCTAGTAATATCCTTATTTTAAAATGTAAGCTGCGGTGGTAAAAGATTATACATTGATCATTGAAATGTTTGTTCGTGAACTAAATATTAAAAAAATCTAAATCTTGTAAACTGTATAAATAAAATTTTCCGCTCATAAGTATGTACCATAGGTAGGTACAGTGTCTTTATACTAATTGTTCGAATCCCACAAATCTATGCGTATTTTCATGATCAATGTGAACTATACTGATCAGGATTGCAAATCTGAAAAAAATCGCACTGAAATGGTAGCAATATGAAGAATCACTTTTATGTGTTATTCCGAAATAAGGTATGAATTTAAATGTTAAACTGTGTCTTATGAATTAGATATCAAATAAAATATTAGTAATTCGATAAAACTCAAAACGGTGGGTAGCAGGTGGGTACGTAGTTATCTACGCTTTCTGAATACATTAGAGAAAATACCACAGGATAAATAAAATTCGCTTTTCCAACCCTATTGCTTCGGCATCGGGAAGCTTGGCTGAGTGGCTTTAGGGCACTTGTATGCAAATGAAGGGTAGCCGAGGGACCGGGTTCGGTGGCTGACTGGATGGCTGTATGGCTGGTTCGCCGGCTGTGTGAATAACAGTGCTACGGCCTAAAGGGCTACGGAGTTACCTACCCCTTTCTCGCCCTCCCTCCCTTGTTTGACATTGATTCTTTCGAGTACTTTTCGAGCACGAACTTTCGATAAGTCACCGGAATTTATTTGAATATTTTAAGGTTTCCCATTTCACGTAGCCAATATTTCCCCGGGCATAGTGTACGTTGAACATCGTATTTTACTAGAGACCTTTGTGTATACATAAAAAATCAACGATTCGGGTTCGACAAATATATTATGGGTCCAATATATTCTAAAGTATGTACATATATATTCCTTTGCCCGGGCGTATATTGGATGAAAAATCAATTCACGTAGTACGTTTTATTTACACTTTAAGAACTTAACAAAGGGATCGCGTAAGTTGTGACGTCTCGCGTGACTCTGCAAATGAGGGCGTCTCGGTTCAAAAGTGTTAACAATTTTCAAAATTACAATTCATTTATTTTAAGATTGTACGCAGGTCAGTTGCAGGCTCAGAAATATTCTTAATTAAATCTTCCAACCAAATTTAACGTGTACTAAATTCAAATTAGACAATGCTGGTTCTGAAGTTCTGACAAGTGACCTAATCACTTGACCGCCCTGTTTATCATGATTGGTTGAATGTTGTTTTCAAAAGCTCGCCAAAACGATTGAAATTTGGCCACGTACGAGTGACTTCATACATACCTCGGTTTGATCGTTAACAATAAGGTCATTCCTTTACGGATTGGTATGAAATCAACAAATATCAAAATAAATAATAAAAAGGGTAATCAAAAACATAAATACTATTCAAATAATTTTTATATCATATTGGTGAACCGTGTGTGAGAAAAATCTCAAAATAAGCCGCTTTCTTTAGCGGCCCAAGTACTGTCAGAACCCGCCGACCAATCACAAGGCGTTTAAATCTCATATTATGGTTTTAATATAATAATGTTGATAAAGTGGATGTATGTAATCAGAATAAGCAATTATTGATCCACACAATTATTTTTTTAAAGCATGATATTTTTCATTAAAGTCCCTTAAAACAATATTTTCGGCTAGCGTCATATAATTCCTATATATTTTATAAACGAATAAGGAACAATAATATAAAATCGTTTAAAAAAATCCTTCATAAGACTTTATTTTAATTTATCAATAATTAGGATAAGAACTATCACGCGCACACGTTTATTCCAAGGTTCTAGATGCCGGAAAACGAAATTATCTATCAATAAATCGATTGATTTACATGTACATTCTACAGTTCTTAATATTAGTATAAAACATAAAATTTCGGCTCTCGGTTCGTTCATCTGTGCATGCGTAAAGTGATGTAAAATATTGCTGCGTATTTCTGGATGATGCGAAAAATAATTCACGTTCAATAAACTTTGATTACATTTCTAAATTTGAACTTATTGTGGGAACCAAGCGGTAAAGAAGGTACTAATAATTTTTTTTCAATAATAATTTTATTTGTTGAATGTGTATTTCTTTAGTTTAAATTTTTGACATATAACGTTATATTCGACATGTTTACTAACTGTCTTCATTCAATAGGTAAACTTCTGACGTCTCTCTAATTCGATAAAAAAATATAAATATTTATTTTTGAATGGCTTGATCTTTATTCAAACACTTTATAAATACTTTCAGCTTCACAAATCGTACGATTATAATATCCCGTAACTTTTTTATTTACTTACTAATATTTCGCAATATTTTTACCTTAAGTTTTTCTGTCACCAGTTAGATCGCAGATTTTAATGGTGGCTTATTGAAACTACCTTTCACGACGTCACCAACACTATTCCCAGGAGCGAGAGTTTGATGCAGTATTACCGTGCGTTCCACTGTCTGGCCTCGCTGCCTGTTCCCGTTGCCTGCAGTGCCTGCATCCTTGCGGAAGGCAAGAAGAGAGGCTGCCAGTCCTCAAACGATAGCCGCGGGCCACAGACAATCCCGTCGGAAGCAAGAGGGTGCAGTTATTATACGACTGTACTTGCGAAAAGCTCGTACGTGCGGATTGAAAGAATACAGGGCTCTTGTATTCAGTTAGGATTTAATGAAAAATAAGTCAAGTGTTAAAATGCAAACGGTAAATACTCAGACTCTTAAACCTGGGAATGGAGCTGAAACCAAATACAATATGCACATTTTTCACTGCTGGATTTTGTCTTTTTGTCTGAACTGTAGAAATTCACATTTTGAAATCAGGGAAGGCCTCACTACCACTCACGTTTTAAATTTACTCTAAAACATATTGCATTTATGCATTTGAGCGATTTTTACCATGTTATGACTAATTTGAAAAAAGTTTTGTCCGATTGCTTGCCAAATTATGCCAAATTTAAAGAACCTAAAAATATAGGATATATGGTAGAATCTAGGTTAATGCATTCGTTTTAAACCGCAGTAAGAAGTTTCATATGTTTCTATTTAGGCACACAAATACAAAGATATTTTAAATATATCAGTTCAAATAAATAAGAATAATAATTCAACATTTAAGATATCTGAAAAAATTATTATGTGTTTGTTGCCTTGAGAATAAAGAACTAATAATACAAGAAAACCACTGGGTATTTTGGTTAAATCATGAAAAAAACAAACTTGTTGAAGAAAAAAGAAGCATTTCTGTAGTTCATTTAAGAAAAAGAAAAATGCTTGTTATTATAATTATTTAATCCAGGGCAGTAAGATCTAAGCCAAAGTCTTTTTAATTAAGTGAGCTCCCTGGCGCCGCAAAGTGTATTAGAGAAACCTTTTGTACGTGACGGTCAGAGGAAAATAATTTCACGAGACACTTAGTAGACAGCTCTATTCACTGTGTAATGTCTTGCCAACGAGATATCAACGTGTCTCATTTTCCATGAGTATTTCTTAAATTTCTTTAAAATTATACGAATATTTAAATTATGCCGTAACCTCGAGTATTGAGATTTAATTGTATAGCAAGTTTCTGACTTCGCGTTATCACTAATACGACATTCTCTGTAATATAACAACGTGTTAAAGATGGTACCCGACTTAATTTAACTCAAATTATAAAATGTGTGTGAAATTTGGTCTCCGGTGACATTTTTGGTTATTGTTATTGTTTCTTTTTTTTAAAGAAACATTATTTTTCCATGTTTTCACTGCTACTCAGTTCAATAACCGACAAATCCCCCACCCCAACCATAACTGTCCAATACCTTCTGATTTTTCAATGTGTTTAGTTCAAAAAATATATATTACCACTAACCACAATCCCATTTACTTTTTTTACACTAAATATTGTCAGGAATCACTGGTTTAAGTAGGACAGTTAAGGTACGTCCCTTAACCCCCTGTCCAAAAACGCACTAATCACTAATCAAGTCAGTTAATAAACGATACAACAGACGTGCTGTCATTTTTTACTCATGTCCTCGCTTCATAAATGTCATCTGAAAAAAAATATTTTTAAAAACATAGAAATTATTTTATTCATTTCTGATTTCTCATATAGATATTTAATTTTTTTCTTAAATAATTTCTCATCATAATAAATGGAATCATAAAAAGGTTTCTGATGACAAGTATTTTATTACCATATGATTGGTTCACAAGTGAAAGAGGTTAGCTGGGACACCTAGTATTATGAAAAAAGCTTCTTAGATAGGTCATTTTGAAAAAAAAAATTAAATTTGACCATAGAAAGAATGCCTAGAGGGCAACAGTGAAATATCGCAGACATCCGCAGGGGGAAATAAATAAGTGGAAACTACATTTTTTCAAATTTTATGAAACTAACCAAAAGTATACCGTATTAAATGAAAAAATATATATTTGCATTTGAAATGAAAATATGTTGCAATTATTTTAATGTTCCATCCTTGCTGGTGTATAAAATAAATTCATGAGTTTTTTTGTAAACTTGTTGAAAAATTTCTTCTCTGTTTTCGCAAAAAAATTTTTCGTGTAAGACCGCATTAACATGTGTGTTTTTGCTTTGCTTTTAACTGCATCCAGCAACCGTTTTTATCCGGCATAAAAAAAACGTTAGGTTTGTGATGTATAATATTCAGTAGAAAATGTTTTGAAGCGGGTCAAGTTTACACAATGTTACCTACATATAATAACATTATTCACTCATATAAACGTATATTTAAATACACGAGAAGAATAGTCTGTAATAATAATGGCCGTCGCTGAGATTTACCGTATTCGAGCAATCAAACAATCTTAGGTCTTGCCGCAAATACACACATTGAAATGAATGCTGTTACAATTTTTTGTTAGAGATTATTTCTACCCTTATTTTTCAATAAAAATCAATATATTTTTTACACAAAATCGCTGCTAGATGGCAATGAGAATGTATACTTTTATCTTTGAACTGTAGACATAATTATTTAAAAACACGACATTAGTATGATTGTAATTTTAAAACATCGTCGCTATGGAAGGTCGTCATCAATAAGGTAAAATGATAAATACAATAAGTGATTTCACGTGATGGTTGGAGAAAAATCCAGGAGACGTTTGGTTTGAATTGGGACTTGGATTGATACACTCAAAGATGCAAGGTTTTATTTACTATTTACAAGGGAAATTAGGTAGAAGATGAATGAAATTATAATAGTTGAAAAATTTGTATAATTAATGAATTACTCGCTAGATCCCCGGGCTTCCTCTCCAACAAGTATTTATGTAGTAATGTGCATCCAGTAACCTGAGACGGAACGGTGTGTGTTTAATAAAACAATATTCACTTTGGTAAGTTTTTAGATTCTCACGGCCAAAAGCATTTTTGTTGTTTGTTTTTGGGGTGTTATGCCGTGTTGCGCTAACTCCTTCTTTAGCCGACGTTTCGGACAGCGTTGCAGTGTCCATCATCAGGGCAGATCCAGTAGATCACATCTTCGGATCTACCGGATCTGCCCTGATGATGGACACTGCAACGCTGTCCGAAACGTCGGCTAAAGAAGGAGTTAGCGCAACACGGCATAACACCCCAAAAACAAACAACAAAAATATTCACTTTGAATAAACTGAAGGTTTATTTAGGTAAACTGATTCAAAATGACTATATTATTAAATGATTGAAGCTAATTCGCAGAAGGAACAGTATTGCCGGAGAAATGCAAAGAGATCTCGTTTATCAGAATGCAAGTTGATTCTGTGTTTCTATATCGCGAATATGAATATATTTTCTTTCATTCAGATTCCGAGAAGAACACAATTTCCATATATTTTATTAAAAACATACCAGACCTTTCGTTGACTGTACCGTACGATATTCTTTCAAGGGCTCTAATCCTGCTACGGATTTCTTTTCGCTAGTGTTCAATACTTGGGGGGAAAATTAACCTTTTACCATTTTCTTTATCCGTTTCGTAATCTTGTTTCAGGCAAGAATAACTTCAAAGGTTTATTTTAATCGTTTCCGTTTAATTAATTTTCTTCTATTGACGAGCTCCGTGGAAAAGCGATTACAGGGCTGGTCCTGGTTCCAAAGATTGGAGATACAAAACACAACAAAATGCTAACAGCTAAATATATAATTATTACTCTACATGCAACAATCATCATCAAACCTATTAATTAACTAAGTTCGAAATGACTTTAGATATTAATTTCAATTAAGGAAGCAACTGTATTCTATGTAATGCTGTTGAAAATATTATGATATTACTATATTTGACATATACTACTGGAAAAAATTGCCCGAATACGTCTGAGACAAAATAGCGCACATTTTAAAATAAAAATATTTAAATGAATAATTACTGTTTATTTACTTTAAAATTAGCATTGCGAATTCTTTCAAATATCATTTGAATTATTTGTCAAGCCTTTTGTTTGCGATAAAGAACGTCAGTATTTGCCATCATTAAAGTAATAATTTATGAATCTTTTGTGACGTGGCTTCCGGCGCAACGGTAGTGACGTCACATCCGCCGCGAATCACGTGGCCTGCGGCCGTGGAGGCGGCCGATTTTCTGCTTGGAAAACTTCCCAAATTGTCATTAAAGTAAGAAAATTGTACTCAACATTAATCAGTGGCTCGCAAAGACGCGATAACCTCGGAAGACGTGTTATCAATAATTTTACAATCATTTGAAAATTGCGAGTAAGACTTTGTTGGGATTTTATTTGTGACTCAAATAGTAGTAACAAAAAAAAATCAATTAATAAATGCTTTAATTTATTAAAGAATGTTTTGAGTTCATGAAAAATCACTAGTAAAATATTTAATAAATGAAAAAATAAATTTTAACCACTTTATTTGAGTTATATTGGTAGACCGTTTTCGGTTGCACTCAACCTTCTTCAGGGCAATGGAAATATGAACAAATATAAAATATTTTTGTTGCAAATGTTGGCTTAAATATGAAGCCGCACTTTAGTTATAGATTCTAAGTTTTATCGATTTTTGGATGAATTGAAGTCGGGTTAAAGTATTATGGCATGTAGATGCAACATATATCATCTAACAAAGTTATGGCAAAATGTCAGTGAGATTACACAATATTGGAAATTATATGATGTGAAGGTTAAATGTGGGAGGATAATCCGTGCTAAACGATATTATTTGGAAAGTATACACGAACACCTTTATCTAATCGGGTTTAAAAAAAAATTATAAAAAAAATAAATTTACTATATTAACTGTCGTAATGGACTCCAATTTCAGAGAAATGCGTATATGTCTGCGTATGAATGCGTGGTTGCCACCAACAGTTATAATTCAATTTCATTGACAACGAGTCTAGCTGCCAAATTTCAGCTTGATCGGATGTCGGGAAGTGAGTTAATTTCTACTTCAAAGATTTTGTATCCATTCATTCTTAAAATTAAAATCGAAATTCAAACCTACATAGTTAATAAAAAAGGACCTTCAGTGTTTTGCACAATCACAGTGCAACCATTATTAATTACAAACATATTAATACGTTTTTTCAATTAATACATAGAGCCTTCTTAGATCAACACATTTGTTTTGACCACCGATAATAGAAATAAAGAGAGGTATAGCTTGGAAGTGTGCTGAGTGTCACCGAGCTATGACGAAAGTGCACAGACTGTTAAAGCGACGGAACCAGTGAAAGTTTTGATGCTACTGAGCAATGAGCATAGACGGGATTTGCATCAATATGAGTGAACCATTTTTGCGACGATAATGGTTCATGACCCATCTGCCTTGTTTCTTATATCAATGCTATATTGTTTTTGTATTTTCACAGCGCCCTTGAGGTGATTTTTCACGAAAACCGGGCTATATATCAGAAAAAATATTATTATTATTATGGTTTTGACAAAATCTACCTTTTAAAATAGCTGCATCCTCCGTAGTTCAAAAATCCAAGGTAGTAAGTACTGCCTGGTATGATGTTGGATATAATTATAAACATTGAAACTTCCCGGACTCTCCAAAAGATGGTTAAGTGTTGTCAGCTGGGGAGGATATTAAATTTTGATTTCGAATAGGACCACTTTTCAAACGATATTGTTATCAAATTGTTCTGTAAACGATAATGAACTGCTGCTGGTGAAATGAAGACTTTTATTGAAAACAATACCTTCTATTTAATGTACGAAACTTAATGACGGCTTACTTTTTCTTCCTGTGTAATCTATGGAAAAATTGGTGACAACATGTTTACTTTTGATTATTGTTTCGATGTATCCAAAACATTTATTTGATTTATTATTAGAAAAGTCATGAGCTTTTATCTGATTAAATAACATTCGATTAGTTTGTTCGCTGTCCTAAATTAACTGTTATAAATGGTAATAAATCATTATAATAAATAATTAGTCGACTGTAATATCAATACAAATTATTAATATAAATGACAAGTCAAAATATTTAACCAACAAATGTAGATATAGTATGTCTCGACGCCATCTGGTGGGAAAATTTAGCACTAACAAAGCCTTTCCTACAAAAATAAAGTTGGTTGTTTTCAGTTGAAAAAAAATAAAATAAGTAATTGTTGATTGACTAGTACATTTTGAATTATTTGGAAATAAGCCGAATTGGCTCAGTGGTCCAGAGCACCAGACCGGACATCAGAAGGCGCGGGTTCAATTCCCGTCGGCGGCATTTATTTTTACTCTGGAGATATTTTCAATTTGTATTGATATTACAGGCGACTAATTATTGCTATAATAACTTATTATTATTTATGATTTACATAAAACTTGTCTTGTAAACATTAGTTTATCATTAAAAAAATATAAATGGTTTTGATATCCAATGAAGTGTTATTTTCCAAGTCAGAAAGTCCAAAAAGAACATTTTAGGAAACGGTCACATCTGGGACCACACATCTGACCGTTTCCTTTTCTGATTTTTCTGTTTCAGATTTTTGTTTAAAAATCACTAATATTGTCTTCAATATTTAAATATTACAATTTGAGGTTTTACTCAATAAAGTTTTTTTTTTTTTTTTCCATTATTTCTGGCTTTCACCCTTCAAGGGTGTTCTTGGCCATCATTTAAAATTATTGAGAAAGGTGTATTGAAAGGTGAATTTAAATATTAATTTTATTTAAATAGGCAAATTTCAAAATTATAATGAAAATTGGAGTCGAGTTCAGACTTAAAAGAGATGAAATGTTGAATGGAGGGGAGGCAATTTTAGTTAAGGCTTGATAGAAGAGAGGATATTTGTTTAGAGAGGGACAACCAAAAAATATGTGATCTAAAGTTCCCACTTCTAGACCACAGAATGTACAATCTGGGGAGTCAAGGACGTGAATTTTAAAAAGATGGGAAGGAACGGAACAATGACCGATCCTCATTCGAATGAGTGAAGAAATTTCTTTTTTGGAAAAATGAGGGAATTGCTGAAACCACGGTTTTGATGGTATAGTCCTTTGTATTGAGGCATAGCAGGCTCCCTTGGATTGACTAGCAATGTGCCAATACTCTGACCAAACATTGCGGGATCTTTCTTTGATGATGGAAAAAATGTCAGATAAGGGAATGTGGTTTACGAGGGTAACAACAGGGTTGGACGCTCCTTGTTTTGCCAAGGCATCCGCAATATCATTACCCATGATACCAACATGTCCAGGAATCCAAATCAGAGTTACAGATTTACCAGAGCTTTGAATGGATGCTATCATCACTCGAATAAGGCATACAAAATGATCATCAGGATGAAGAAGAGGACTGGATTTAAGTTTTTGGAGGGAACTGAGAGAGTCAGAGAGAACGAGGGAATGTTCAAAATTATTTTTGATTATATATTTGAGAGATTCTATTATTGCAATGCACTCAGCTGAAAATATTGAAAATTGATTTGAAATTGAATGAAATATTCTATCATTAGAATTATTGTGGTAAACGTTAATACCTATACCACAGTTAGGAGAGTCGGGAGATTTGGATCCATCAGTAAATAAAAGAGAAAAGTTGGGCCATTTAGATAAAATAATGTCATTGAACATATTATTGACAGTTCGGGCCGGGAGATTGGAATGACTTTTAAAGATTCCGATCCCTTCTAATATTGTTGGGGATAGGGTGACGTGACTATATTTTAGTTTGTATAAGGGAAGTAGATCATTTTGGATGATGTGGAGCTCTGAGAGAGACTTAAAATTTTTACACATGTCAGGAATAGGTTTAGTTGAAGCTCTGATTGTAGATGAATGGTTTGAGTCAATGAACAACGAGACGCTGGGGATAACCTGATGACATTTAGAATTTAAACATTTAAGAACAAATTTGTCAGCAAATAGTTGACGCCTTAAATAAAGAGGAGGATCAGAACATTCTACTTGAAGGGAATTGATGGGTGACGATTGCATCGCTCCAGTTATTATTCGCAAAGATTTAGATTGAATTTTGTCTAATTTATTAAGTACATTTTTTGAGGCAGTACTAAAAAGTGGGCAGGCATAGTCGAGATGGCTTCGAATAAGTGCATTGTAAAGCAACTTAATGCAAGTAGGGTGAGCTCCCCACCAAACGCCAGATAATGATCTGATGATATTTAAATTTTTTCGCATTTAGTAACTAAATTATTAATATGGGAAGACCATTTAAGTTTCCTATCAAATGTTACTCCCAAAAATTTTACTTCAGAAGCGTTGGAGATTGGAGAATTTTTAAATAAAATTTGAACGGGGGGGTTTTTATGGCGGTTTGA